>NC_142659.1:28411000-28712400 GCF_026168435.1 Sesamum indicum | reverse complement strand
ACGGATTTGTGGAAAAAATAAAAATAAATTATGCTGCCATAAGGACTTGAAACCGCGACACCTAACATGAAAAAATGAATAGTCTCACCACTCCACTAAATACAACACTTAATTATTTCATTAAATGAAATATCTGTTAAACATAATTATATAAAAAATATCTTAAAATCATGTTGAAAAATCTTTAAAAGCAACCAACATCAATCATTGTCATTCAATATATCCTAATAAATAAAAATTAAAATATTACCAACTAAAATAACACAAACACCAAATAATATCATAAATCACAACACAAAAAATTATGACATTGTTTTGTTTTGTGTTTGTGATATTTTGATTGGTTTTATATTTGAATTTTTGTTATCAGGATATATAGGATGACAATTATCGATGTTGGTTGATTTTAAGACTTTTTAGCATGATTTTAAGATGTTTTTTTAAATATTTATGTATAAAAAAATATTTCATTTAGTAAAATAACTAAGTAGTGTACTTGGTGGAGTGTTGAGGCTATCAATTTCTTTAGATTAGGTCTCGGTTTCTTGTCATTTTGGGAGCAATTTTTTTTCCCACACACATCCGTTAAAACTAACAGATAGATAACTGACGGGACCAAAATTAATGGAATTTATAAATTTGATGGACTAAATCTGATGAGAAAAAAAACATGAGGGATCAAATAAGGATAAGCAGAATAGTTAAGAGACCAAAAGTAATATTTATCCAAGAAAAAATGATAAACTATTATAAAAATAGACATATACCTAAAATTCGAACTCAAAATACGAGCTTGTCATAATTGGATTTTTAAAAAGGGATATTTTTGTATTTAAAAAGGGATAAAAGATATATATATATATATATATATATATATATGTGATGTGAGGTTAATATCATTTCATTTTTTCCTTCATAAGTACAAAATTTATATGAAAACATAAATGAGAGGTAAACTTAAAAATTATGCAAATTTTCTTTTACTAACTTCAGCATTTCTTCCATATCTTAACGAACAATAACCAGGTGTAAATAGTGAATTTTTGAAGAGGATGTAAGTATAATTTCACAATCTTTTGGGGGAAAAGTGTACTTTTACATTTTGAATGGAGGTTTAAGTATAATTAATCCTTAAATTTATTATTTGTTGATAACTAAATTGTTTATCTGATTATTATTAGGTGTAGTGTTTTTAGTGAAGAGAATTGAATTTGTAGGAAATGTAACCAAAATTAGTAGGAAATGTTTGTTTCAGCGCCGGCATCCTAATTAAAAATATGGATTCAGACATATAAAAGTACGTTTGTAGCATAACAGCGTCAGATTAATTTTAGTAGAAATCGTGGTTTTAAATTTTATCAATCGGACAAAATCTTATAATAAGTTCTGTTTGTAATATAAAATACATTAAAAAAGTAGAGACATTTTTTAGTTGACTATGGTTTAATCAGTACTTGATTGTCTATCCCTCTTCTTGGTATAGTATATATGACTTTCTTTTCCATTATTTCTATTCTTTTTAACTCTTTTTTAAAGTTGTGTGGTGCCACACTTTCTTTTTATTTTTTATTTTTTTTTAATTTATAATTCGAGACTCCCATATAAGAAGAAATTAAACAAATTACGTAAATTTAATTATTCAAGTTTAGAGTATTCAACGCAATCAGATTCAATAAAATCAATCTGATTTGAGTGATGCGCTAGTATTGCTTATCACACTTGCTAGTATTCATTATGTGATTGATGTATATTTTTAAAAATATAAATAATCACATAATAAATATATTATAATTAATTATTGTATAATTGATTCGATTCAATAATCTCACAAAAGAAAATTCAATTAATCGGACATGGAGAAATAGTTATTTATAATTTAACACGAGTTTATTTTAGCAGCAAACCTGTGCTGACCGATCCACTTTGATAAACAGTTTTGAGTTGTACAAGAATGTGTATATGCACCGAGGTTTTGAAAAGGAGGGTGATTTCATCAGTTCAATTATGGTTGTAGGAGAATTTGTGCATACATGCAAATAGACATGGACGTTTTAATTATGATTGTCACATCATTTGTTATTTTTTTTTAAAATATGGTTATAATATAATAAATATAATATTAATTTACTACGCATTAAATTTAAACCGTCGAATCAAAATTTTGAATAAACTATTTGATGGGACAAGGAAAAAAGAAAAAAGAAAAATAATTATCCCGAGTTTGAGGTTGGATATTTTGAAATAGGCAGAAAATTATTAGCACATGAAACATGAGGAATGCGACAGACAGAGAGAGGTGATGATAAGTGTGGTAAGATTAGTTGTGGTTGTGGTTGACCCATAATGCTACATTAGTTGTCACTAATCTCCATAATTATTTGAATTTCATGATTATCTCTCTCCCTCCTCACTTCACCTCTTTTCATCTTTCCTCTTTTGCTGCCTAATTTAATTATTAATCATTTGAAACCCATTCACACACACACACAACTTTGTATAATATATCATTTTAAAACCTTTCATTATTAAATATTCCATCTCCTATTTCATTTAATACATAGCCAATATCTTATCTACTATTTTATTTTATTTTTTTAAAAAAAGTAGACTACGTTCCGACATTAATTTTATATTGACAGTATGTAGCTTCATTTTGTAATAGAAAATTCGAATTTAATTATGATGTGACTTACGATTCAATTTGTCCCTTATTATGTTTTATATCAGTCTCATAATTTTATCTTGAAAAAACAATTTTGTTTGGAAAGAAAGTCTGAGGGCTTAATTACAATCAATATGAGGTATTTAATAACGTCTGGTAATATATATTAACACTTCTATAACTATATAAAAGAGGTTAGCACTTTACCATTATTTTTATGGCTTAGAAAATTTAGCATGGTTAAATTATGCGTTTGGTTTCTATACTTTGGGTCAAAAGTTTGATTTCTAAATTTTTGGATGCACAATTTGGTCCGTAATTTTTATAAGTTGTCACGATTTTGATCCATCTGATTTCCTCCTTCTTAACATCTTTAAATCCATCTTTAACTATTGAACTCAGATAGCAGCAATTGATAAAAATATAGATGACTATCGCACTTATAAAACAACGTAGAAATCAAAATCGATTTTAACCACAAATATAGGGAGAAAAAGTATATTTAGCTTCATGGATATATCTGGTAACACATATAAAAGTTAATTTAAAATGTATTTCGAGACAAACTCTAAAAAATAAAAATTAGAAAAAAGGGGATTGCTTAGGAAATGGTCCACCACACTCAAGATTTGGCCACTTAAATAAAAAAGATGATAAGACTTGAAAAAATAAACTTGGCTTTTACTAATTTCGTCAAAAAAGGTAGAGCCAATCACTGCGCAAAATGGAAAGGTGTTTAAACGCCCCCACATCTGCGACTCTCACTATTTATAATTTGTGCAGTGGTATTTTGGCCACGACAACACTCGCTGCCCCCACACAACTACGTACATCTGCATTAGGGCCTCATGTTTCAGTTTATAAACCATCAGAAACAATTCTGACATTCTTGTTTTTTATGTCTATCCATTATCGTACACGCCATTTTTATATAATTAGTAATTACCGTATGATGTTAGCTGGGAAAATCACTAAAGTAACCATTTAATAAAGATCTGCGCATTTTCATTGAACATTGATAGTTTGGGTCGACCTGACCTAATCTATCCATGTCATTGCAAAATTTGATCATATATCAACAGTTGCACTTGAAATTGATGATGTTACTCTGACAAGTGACCATGCCTATCTAGATACCCCAAACATAAATAATAGGTAAGTATTAGATTTGCATGTAATAGATATTCATACCATGTATTGCTTCCATCAATTTTATAGATACTGAATAAATGATTTGAAGTAGATACATATTTATTTATCATAAATTTTAATTGTAGTTATAATATGTATTTTGTAATATACAAGTTCACAACTCGGCCACCTTCCCAAACTTTAAATCTGAATCCGGCATTGTTATATTTGTGTTATGTTTCTTGTTGTCGACTCACAACTATTTATTACATATTAAAAACATCAATCTTAACCAATTCAGTTTGACGTGCTTTTGTTTGTTTGTTTGTTTGTTAAGAAAGAGTGTGGACAAGGGTTGGAATGAACAATTTGTAATTTTCCAAGTATACATACACAAGAGATTGACAAGTGATTGCTATTACATATTACATCTTAAGAGAAGAAATTAAAGCAAAAAGATGAACACAGGAAGGAAATAACAAAGTATTCTTTACCAAGATCAAAATCGAAGTGGGGACAGCGACACGCCAAAATTTACAAAGCAACATATTTGCTGTATTTACAAGACAATGATTTCTCATATTCTGTCACTGTTTGTGTTCTTGTCTTTTTGCTGGAGCATGTGGGTGTGGGAGTTGGAAGAGTCGACAGACAGATCAGATTCAGATTCAGATTCAGATTCAGATGCCCTTTGCAGCGGCGTTGGTGGATCTTGGCTGCCGTAGAAGATCAATCAGTGCTTCTGCCTGTCCTCATTTTCACCCATCACCCCACATCCATCAGTATAAACCAAACAACAATATTCATATAGTCATCATATATATATATATATATATTATCAATCATGCATCATCTCCCCTCTTTCCTTCTCTTCTCCACTTAATTAACAATGTCATAATATTAATTTCAAGACAAGATTACATTTCAATCCATAGAACAAAGGTTCATCACTTTTAATCCTCTGTTTTATAGGATTTTCAAGGTAATTTTAAAATTAAAAAAATTCCAACACTTTAGTCCTCTGCATTACGAGATTTATGAGACTCAATGTGTTGAACTTTTCCGCTTTTAAGACCATTTTGAAAATTTCATAAAATATAGGACTAAATATGTCATACTTTCCTAATTAAGGATTATTTCGAAAATCTTACAAAATAGATGACCAAAAATGTCGAACATCCTATCCTATGAGACTAAACGTATAATTTCGCCTGATTTTCAAAGACAGGCACAACTTCTCTCCTTCAACTTTCTAAACAATCTCGTCTCAAGTCATCAAATTTCACACTTGCGAACTTACAAAGCCAGCACTAAACTCTAAGTGATGGCACATCAGCAACACAGGCAAATATCAACTCCAACTCTGCCTGTAGTGCAAGTTTTACCTAACGAAAATAATGTCTTAACAGAGAGACTTTCCAAGACTAGAGAAAGTGAAAGCTATCTCGTGCCATGTCTGGTCAAACATCGCACAGTTTCATATTGAACGTTCAACACACAACAACACGAAAAAAATTCAACCTTATGGTTTGGCCTTTTCAGCCCGGTCAATACACGAAAAATCATCGTTTTCATAAAAAATATTCCCATTTGCTGCCCTTTACTTGGCATCAATGCATACTTAGTTTGAAAAATTCAGTGAAATATATAAAAAAGCTTGAAAAACTCGATCCGTTTCTTAACCTTACACACTAAGCACAATGATTGGATTACAATTTGCCAATCGTCTACTACTAAGAGAACTTAATAAAGTAATCCTACCAAATCCGACGTATTTAGCAATAACACTTTGTACGCATAAAAAAATAAAGGGAAAAAAATTGAAGTGTAGACTTTCGTGGTTCATCCGTTCATAATTAATCATAATCAAGTGATGACAACTTGTAAGTGATTCGTCCTGCGATATAATGTTAACAAGCTAACAACCACTGCTAATCATTTCAATTATTTAATCAATTATTAGTCGCACATCATCGACGAATATCTACACACTCCATTTAAGTATCAGAAGTGCATTTTAACTAGTAATTAACAACTCATTATTGTGCAATTAGACCGCCATTATAAACATCAATGGCTTAATATTTAATTTGAAACTACATTATAATGTTGATAATTTCATTTGAATATAGATTAATTTTTTAACGATCACAACCATCGAAGGTATGCATTCATTGTAATAGTTATGATTGTATGGGAAATTAAAAATATCGAGACACTCTGATCATCAAAGAATTTTGATGACACAGAATAAAGTAATGTGGGCATTGATGTAGAGGATAATTACGCGTGTGAAGATTTTTTTACCTTTTGTTTGGCGCGGCTGGTCCCTGTTTGCGACAAAGCGACCAAGGGAGGAATGGCTCCTTCGCGGGCCACCATAGTACGATAGGCCAAGCAATCCTCACACAACTGCAACAGTATCGCCACCGCAATTTCCTTTTGCCGCTGTGTCCCCACCTCCACTATCTCCACCAGCACCGGAATCCCGCCTTCCTCCACCAGCGCCGCCCTCGCCTCAGCCACCGACACCAATAAACTTAACACGAACGCTGATTTATCCACCATATTTGACCCCAAATCCGCCATCATCTCAACCAGTGGCTTCATTATCCCGGCTTGCACCGCTTTAATCTTATTCTCCTTCACCGAGCACAGCGAGTACAGCGCCGTGCACGCATCCTTTTTCCCCCGGAAATTCCCGTTCTCCAGCAAATTCACCAGCGGCGGAATCGCGCCGGATCGTCCGATCGCGATTTTGTTCTCGTCAATTTGCGAGAGTCTGAGCAGCGCGCACGCGGCGTTCTCTCTGGCAGTTGAGGTGCCGACTCTGAGCGCTCGGACCAATGGTTTGATCGCCCCTGAGTAGGCGATTTCTTCCTTGTTCTCGTCGCACAGCGAGAGATTCAAAATTGCCGTGACGCCGTACTCTTGGAGCTGAGGATCGTTGGACGAGATAATCGAAATCAGCGGTTTGATTGCTCCGGCTCTGGCGATTTTGATTCGGTTATCCGGTTTGTTCTTGGCAAGGAGACGTATTTCCATCGCCGCCTGCTTCTGTTCATCGATATTGTTGGACTCGAGGCCGGAAACAAGCTGGGCGATAACCTCGTCTGAATTATCAGAGGCGCAGGCGAGGAAGAGGCGGCGGCTCTCAGACGACGCCGTTGGGAACTCGCCGGATCTGTCGCTATTGCAATCGCTGAAGGCGGACGAGGAATCGTCATTGAGGCCAAGATCGCTGAATTTCCGGCCCATGTAAGTAAACCCGGATTGAACTGAATCAGTATCCATGAGTTTCAGTTGGCAATCATGATCAAGAATGGGGGGAGGGGGGAGGACGAATTGAGTTCAGGTTGACTTCCGGAGAGAGAGAACCGGGAAATAGGGACACCAAAACGACAGCGTTTAGGGGGGGGGGGGGGGGGGAGGAGGTAGAGTGTGACAGAAAAGAAGCAGAGCCTGAAGCTGAGCCCACGTATATTTGAAGTGAGGAAGAAGGCAAGAATATAAACAGTGAGAGGATGAAGGAAGAAGAACACGTGGAGGGCCGTACAGAATCGGAGTCGGGACAGCACGTGTGAGGTGTCTCATCTTTTAACGCGTGCGTAGAAGGTTCGTCCTCTGCGCCCTCCCCACCCCCCCCACCCCCTTTTGATTTTCTTTCTTCTTCTTCTTTGTCTTTTTTATTTTCACTCTCTATCTCTTCTTTTTTTATTAGTTATTATGTAATTAGTACCAAAAGTTAATTCCTCATCATCTTAATATTAAAACATTTTTTGTACCTTTCAAGAAAAGGGAAAGTATTATTTTTGTTTCCCAGATAGTTTGTAACCTAATGTCATTTATAGACCAATTTCTTTTTTATCAAAATGAAAGTGGGATCAGACAACTTTAAATTATATATTGATTAGACAAATCCAGTTTAAAAAAATTCCATGAGCCAAAACCAATCTTAAAGTAATTAAATTGGTGGAGGATATGAAAGGCGAAGGCAATTGGGGAAAAACTCTTTTCCAGACTTCCAATTCAGGGCATTGTAGAGTGGCAGAGTAACAGTGGTTCTGGATTAGTGATAAAAGTAGTGAGAGTAAAGCAGAGGCTTTTTAGTTTTCATGGAATGCGCATGACTCACATGCACCTTTCCTCAATTCACCAAGTTTTGTAATAATTATAAATATTTTTTTAAAAAATTATAAATATTTATTTGATTACTTAATAAATACATCTATTTATTAATTTCATACGATATTTATAATTTTTTAAACAATAAGAAGTATTTATAATTATGAGAAGACTCAAAGGATTTATTCCGAGAGTTGGTTCCTGATTTTAAATTAACTTCTGACAAGTTTGCTAATTTAGCCCTCCTCCTCATTCTTCTCTTCAAATTTATACTTGACTTTCAATTCTCGATGAATGTTTGTTTTGGTACGAATAATGTTTACAAACTTATTACAAATTTAAGTATTTAAGTGATCGTAATTAATATCCATATATATTGGATTCTACATATTATATATATATAATTGTGATTATGAGGGGATAATTTAGTTTCGAAATCTTATAAAATGATTATTAAGGAATTTAAAATTCCACAATATCTTAGAAATTGATAGTACCAAATCAGACTCTCCTTTTCTTTCTTTTAAATCTTTGATTATTATAATTGAGTTATCATGATTGGTGCAATTATTCTCAATAAGTGGGAATTCTAATTTATGAGGTAGAGAGTAGGCAATGAATATATGCCAGATTTGTGTATAAGTACTGTTTGGTTGAAGCCTTCTATAATTTCTAAAATATTTCATAAATTATTCGAATCTTGTAAAAAATTTCTCTTTTCAAATGGGATGTGGATATGTTAGAATATTATATAAGATATTTGCAAGTCAATTTTAGTTGGACATATTAATAATACTTCATAAGTTTAATATTTTATTAGCTATAAAACATTTCTTCTAGCTTAGAAGATAACTCTATCCAAATACCCTTTAAATCTTTTGGATGATTTGAAATTTTGAGAAATCTTTAGGTATATTATATGTCGCTCAATAAAATCTATGGTGGCTGATTTAATGATTAGTGTAAATAACCCAACAATCCAAACAAACGTAGCAGTTTTACAAATTAAGTATCAAAGCACTATTGGGTGACTCTAAGTTATGGGTACAACCTACACCCCACAGCTCACTTAGTTAACTTAAGTCGAAAATTATCTTATAAATTACGAATTCAACAAGGATGTCCCTTGGATACATCCTCATGATTTAAAGCTTATTATTTTATTATAGAGATGTTGAGTTCAAAATTTATTGAAGCCTGTATTAATAGATGGGTTAAAAAACAAAAGAAAAAAATCAAGAACGATCTAACCAAGTTCTGATACATAAGAAAAAAAAACATATTATTGTATAGCACCTACATTGCATATCCAGGTGAGTTGTATGTGCAATTATTAAAGGTTACATTGGGGACTACGTGAGATGGATTTATCTACATGTTTTTCTTCTCTCTTAAGTAATTAAAAATTAGTACAATATCTCTGCCCCCACATTCCAAAAGTTGTATGGCCCAATGCCCAAAAACTCTCAAGTCAAGTTATAAAGTTAGGTAATGCATTAAAGTCCCATAGAAGAGTGTCCAGTCTATTCATGCTATTAGCTTTAACGTTTAATTATTCTGTCTAATGAATAGTGCAGTGACGGGATTTGGATGAAAAGGGCAATGCTCACCACTTTAGATCAAAAACGGACACCACTTTGATTTATTTTATCAACTTTTTTCGGTTGCAAAGGCCAAATTTTTACGCCACAACCATAGAATATCATGATATACCACTTTTCTCAGTTAATTATTGCATACACTTAGGAATGGTAATCGGACCCTATTTTTTGGAGCTCCGCCCGAACCCATCCCGGCTTTGGTACTCATATTATTGAGTTCAGAACGGGTTTGGGTCCTAAAATATTG
This sequence comes from Sesamum indicum, assembly GCF_026168435.1. Classification (NCBI taxonomy): domain Eukaryota; kingdom Viridiplantae; phylum Streptophyta; class Magnoliopsida; order Lamiales; family Pedaliaceae; genus Sesamum; species Sesamum indicum. Next base: position 28,702,634 of record NC_142659.1, on the reverse strand, counting down.
AATTCAATCGGATGCGAAGAGGGTTACGGATTTTATACCGAACCCACTCTGAACCCACCCCAATCTATTTTTTTATTCATATATAATACATTATTAATAAAAAATTATGATATTGTAGCTAAATTTTTAAATAATTTTATATATATCCAACTCTATATATAAAATACCAAAAAAAAAATTGAACGTATTATTTGTACTATATAATTTATTTTAAGTAAAGAAAAGCTATGTTAAATTACCTAAATTACAATGATATTTAGTATTACTTATACAAAAAAATTAGTTGAATACATTATATGTAATATATAATTCATTTTAGATAAAAAAAAGCTACATTAAATTATTAAATTAAAAATTATATTACTTAATTTAAAAAAGAAAAATTTTAAATCAAGCAGAACAGGGCAAGTTTGCAGGGTGGGTTAGGCGGAGCAGGGCAATCCGGGACGGGGTAGCGAGGCAGGTCAGGCGTATTGGCGAGATAGGGCGGGTCTCGAGTCCGAACAAATTCGCTCCAGACCCGTTGCCATCACTACATAAACTTTATGGCTTGAATACAAAATTCCTGTTATTCCAGCATAATGCTGTCTCAAGGAGGGAGGGGCATACGCAATCATCCCATTTAGTTGGTGAACCAAAAATAAAGCTACAGATGGCTAAATTAATTTTCTGAATGGCAAATAGTGATAAACTCCTAGCCCGGTCTAATCAAATGAAAGTTTATTTTAAATAGTGTAATCAAGTCTAATAGGATCCATCAAATCCAATTCATTCTTCCAAAAGATGACGATGTATGCGCATGCGAGGTTGTATCTGGGTTGTACAGTACTATGTACATGTAGAAAAAAACGAGGAAACGGAAGAAATAATTGAACCTCAATCACTCCAGTTATCCTGATCAATCGTTGCAGCCTGCTCTTTCTTCCACTCGTCCTGTATTTAGACCAAAAGTAAGGTTGAGGCTGCAATATAACAATGTAAAGCGCTACCACATAAAAAGGTTCAGTTTCAAAAGCTTACCACTTCATCAGAAATGGATTTTGAGGGAGACCATACAAGAATTTGCCTATCATTACCACCAGTGTATAATTCCTATAAGGAAGCCCCCAATTACTTAATCACCCAAGGTTTGTCAAACGTAAGAGAAATCTGCAAAGGCTTCCCAGGAACTGTCAATAAAAAGATGGAGATGAACCTGATTTAGCGCATCGTACCAACAACAGTTGACATTTTCGTAGTGGCCACGAAAGGTGCACTTTGTTTGGCCAGACCAAATATCAAAGGCCTAAGAGATTGAGAAGATAAGTTATACAGATAATCATATGTTGAAAACATGAACCAATGTGTTGAAAAGAATAAAGGGAATCTATTACTTTTGCAGTGGTCATGCATGGAACAAAAGCAAGAGATGAATCCTGGGACACTGCCATCTGTATAGCCTTGCTACTTTGGAGACGTGTAGTTTCAAAGTTTACCAGTGTATTGCACCCAGATTCTACATCCCATAGTCTCAACCTTGAATCAGAACCTGAAAATCAAAAGTGCATATAGAATTTATTATCCTTGACAAAGTTTGGTGAAAGGTCTCGTACTTAGAACCACTAAGGGGTAACAATAAACATTCCCAATTCCTAAAATGGAAGACATCCCAAATAGATTATCATGACAACCAATGCAAAGAAGTCCAACTTCTTGAAAGATTCAACTTCCTGCAACCGCATTCATAAAAAAAGGATTGAGAAACAGACCAAGGTTTTTCTTGTTCCCCACGTGAAATGGTTAGAAAATAATTTGGATTATTAGACCTGTAGTTGTTCAGACCTGATGGAAGATAGCTCTCAAGTAAGAAGAATCAAATAGAAAATAACTCAACATTCTTATGCAAAATGACATACTGGTAAAAGAATCATGATATACCAGACCAGAAAGTCAGCACACTGTTTTTATTCCAAAGTGTTCTCGAAAAAGAAATTAATCATGAAATCATTCCAGTAACGGTTTTCATAGCAGCCAAAATTAAAAGCAAAAATCATAAAACTTTGAAATAATCAGTTGGAAAAGAAGCATGTAAATAATTTGGCTTCAACATATAGCAAATTCAACCTGCACTTAGAAGATACATGCCATCTTCAGTCACCTTTAATCCAGTTACAACACCATAATGGCCTGTGGCACGATCATGACTTGATAACATTCCAGGATGCAATCTCTGCTTTGCAGTTTTCACTTGACTAGAAATCCTACAAACAGCATGGGGCTTTAGAGCATTGCCGTTAGCTAATTTCTTTTGAGGTGCTCGGACTTTTGCTGAAGAACTTTGGGCTGTTGATGAAGATTTCTGAAGAAGCATCAACAGAATTATAAGGAATTAATATGTGGCCCTCAAGACAGCAAGCATGCATGCGTGCCTTGCCTATTGGTGCATAAAATGAATAGTCTGTTTGAATAGAATACATTGCCATTGAAAAGATAAACTTTTAATGCCTCAAATACACATAACATTTCACATGGAGGTATTACAACCGGGAAAAGAAAGGCGGAAAAGATACTTGTCTACTCCATCTACTGTTCAATCCTCCTACAAGACCTTCATCATACTGATATTTCTATGAGTTTCAATTTAGTTTCTATGTTTCTAAGAGTTCTGATAGAACAAATAAATTTAAGCATGTTGATGTTGCATTCGAGCAAACTCACATTGAGATCTCTTCCTCAGTTAAAGCAATGACATAAATCATGACATGGGTAACATCAGCAAAATGTGTTAGCAGATAATTAGATTATATCTTCAACATCGATTGCTTTGCAGACTAATGTTAGGAAATTGATAACCTTATTTGTCATTGGTCGAACAAGGAGAGGTGGACGTCTTCCAATCTGAGAGCGTGATTGATCTAAGACACAAAAAGATCCAGCCCTCCTGATGTCCCAAAAACGTATCGCTCCATCACATCCTCCAGTTACCAGAACATACTCACTAGAAGTAGACCACTCCAATGACATGACACCATCTGCCATAACAATACAAAGATAATGAAAAACGATCTACCAACATTTCAAAACATGCATGTATATCTACAGACCAAACAGCAAACAGGTACAAAGAGGAAACTAAATTGGTTCTTCCTATTTCATAATTGGAGACGGAAGCAAGCAATATCATGCTGATGGCAATAGAGGAGAGTGAGACTAGCATTAGCAATATTCTCAGTTGAAAAATGACAGCAGTAAACAAAAAACATTAAGGAGAAAGAATCAGCTGATTGGAGTGACAAAAAGGCTGGACTTCTGTAAATGTCAAGTAGCCGGATGAAGCTAATTAAGTTGAGTCATCATAAACCACAGAGGAAGTATCATGATGAGAGGCAGAAAAGGGGGAAGAAAGAAAAAGAAGATGATGACCTCAGTTAATCCTCTTCCAGGTGCACAAATTACCGTTGCTGCACAGTCATTACGCAAACACTAAGCATGGGGCTACATCTACTTTCCGTTCACTATAAACTCAGAAAGATGATAAATTTGACATGTAACTACTTTGACGGATCCAAGGTGATGGTCCTCCATTTCAAGAATATTGTCTTAATTTGAATCATGACAGCCAAAACAGATTTTTCTCACTAAAAAGTTGCTAATTCATATTTTTTCAGTGAATTAAGAAGGTATAGATATTACTTGAACGCCGAACATCAGAATAATAAATGTATTATCAAAGAGGGAAAGAAGTTTTCTACTCGATAACTTCTCAAAGGATAAGTTATGACATTCACTATCCACAGATATGCTAATGTGCATACCTTAATAAGTTATGTATGACCGTCTGATATTTCAATCTAATTCCATTCTACCCAAAGATGCAAAATCAAAAAAGGCAAGATTTTATCATAAAGAAAATATTGTTCTATAAACCAAATAGCAATTAGCTATTCCATTAAAGGGTATATATACATGTGTCCGTGTGCATGTGTCAACAAAATAATTTCAACAGTTTCATGGTGCTCCATGGGATAATTTCTCTCTTCCTACTCAGTTCATGCTTGATGCAACTTTCTTTTCCTAGGTTACAGTGCAATTATGCATTTAGAATAAAAATGAGGAGATGCCCACCCAAGAAGGTTATTTATGGTTGTTGCAAGTTACCAATTAGGATTCCATGCTCAGAATATATGGTACCCAAGTATCAAAGAGCAATTGGCAGAAAAACATGAGAAAGAAATTAGTGAGGTACAAATGTTATATTAAATTCGGCAATGAATCACCATTCGCATACCACGATGACCAGACAGAGTGTGAGCAAATGCACCAGAGGCAATATCACACAATCGAACTTGAACATCTTCAGTTCCAGCAGCAATTAACATGTGAGATCTTGCTATTGAAGACATCGCAGTTCTATAAACCTTTCCAGGCATTTTAAAATTCATTACCACCTGCATAAGAGATTTTCAGAACTATAAAATACCAGAAACCTTGAAAACATAAACATCAGAGGCCATAAAGGAATCACTTACGTGTGTGGTATTTGTGTCCCAAACATTAATATGATGATCATATGAACCAGTGACAAACAACCCTGTGTCAATTGGATACCAGATGGCTGAGGATATGGCATATTTATGGCCGTGCTCATGTTGCTTGTTGATGACAAACAATGACTTATGCTTTGCAATCAAGCCACCCCCATCATAGTCTGTTGCACGCTCAATATCATAAACTGCAACTGTTGCATCTGATGCACCAGCTAGCAGATATCGCCCCTCAGTCAAATCAACCTGATCTTGAGATCACAATGAGTCCAAAAAAGTTTTTATAAGATAATCTTACATTTCAATAATAGAGATACTCTTACTCAAATAGACAACAAATAGAGGAGGCGTAAAATGAAATACCGACTACAGAAAAAAATGAGAAACAGCGCTGTTTAAATATTAATTGCAATTTAGTCTTTACTTTATAATTGCATTCGATTTCTCTCAATTTCAACCAGCAAAGTTTATATTCAAACAAAAACTTACATAAAAAAATAAATCAACAAGCATGGCAGTGCAAGCCATCAGAATTAGATAGGGACAAGAATTGCGACATAGGCCTGGACATTACTCACAGTCTTAATTTTTTTAATAAAAATCATGTTATAGCTAATAATCCCGGAGGCCGAATGAAGTAAAATTTTCAACTGTTCAAACATACAATTACAAGTTCAGCAGCCCTGCTGACTTTCCGATATCATAAACCACAAAGCACCAATTATGCATTATTAAATCTAAGGAAAAAAGGGAACAAATTTCAGCTGGAACTGATATCCTTTCAAACAAAGAGAAGGAATAAAACCCACAAAAGCAAACGCCAAAAACACTTAACAAAGTTAAATAACAACATCAGCAACTCCGAACAAAACCAAAAAACAAAACAACTAATCAGTATAACAAAACGATCAACAAAAAAAAATGGACCTGAAGAGAGTTAACTGAGCCGCGGTGAGATGAGACGATTTCCTTGTAATTGGAGAGCCGAATGGACGAAACCCTAGACTTAGAAATGCGACTGCTGAACAAATTAGGGCGAATGTTCCCGAACTCTCGCTCTCTAGTCTCCTTCCACATCGTCCTCGCATCTTCGATCTTTCTCCTCCCCCACCACTCCAATTACTCCGCCTCAGATTGTCAACTCAATCAAGATAAATTACAAAAACTATGGATAATATCTCTCTCTCTCTCTCTCTCTCTCTATATATATATATATATATATATATGATGAATCGAAGGAGAATATTATCAAGTGGAGACTGAGTGAGTGATTATAATTTGGATATTCCTGCCTGCTTTTTGATTTTTCTCAATAGCAATATTTTAAGAGCAACTTGTTCATCTTCTTCTTCTTCTTCGTTGAGCTGATGCTGATGCTGATTAATTGCGAGTGTGTATTTGTGCATGCGGCCCAAGTTGAAGCAGACCAGTGAAGATGCCCCAATTCTAACTTGGGCTTCTGATTCTTTTATTTGTTGGGCCTTAACTAGAATTTGATTTTACTCCATCCTATTAATATCTAACTACATTATTCCTCGATTAGAACGTGGATACGCATATTTCATATTCCAATTTCGATTAAACATTACGGAATAGGAATATCATTCTCAGCTCCCATATTTTTATACTAGCAGCACTGTCACGTTATTTTTGTGTGTATGTCCTGAATAATTTTTTATATTTTAAAATATATTATAGGTAAAAATAAAATAAATAAATTTACACATTACATTATGGGGGGAAAAAAATTACCAGTTAAGATAAATTTTAAAAATTTAAATAAGTTAGTTATCTTATCAATTGAAAAGTATTTTTTGCTTCACAAAAAATTGATATGGCGATGTTATTAACCATCGTTTGCGATGGTAGAGGAAATTTCTTTTTTGTATTAGTATAGATATAAATTATGAAAATGGAAAAATTTCTATTAACAAAAAAAAGATCAAGTAATTAATATTCATTATCTGTGAATCAGAGGGCGATAAGTTTATTCAACTTGAATCCCTTATCGTAATATTCCATCAAAAGAAGAAAGAATTTCTTACTATAATTTAACTTAGTTATACTAAAATGTGATTTTATTCATCGGAATCAGTATTTCAAAATCCAAACCGTTCATCAAATTAAAAATTTTAGTGAGTTATGGATCATGGGTTCAATCGTGGTTGAATAAGTGAAGTCATATAAATGTTATAAATAATTATAAAATATATATAAATTAACTTTAAATATTAAATAATATAAATATACTTCAAAATTTATTTTTTAAGCATTTTTTATTTGCAATTAATATTTTCAATAATATTTGTCTAATTAAATAAAAATAAAATGGAGATGTAATAGTCTAATACAACAAATATAGCACAAAAATACATAAAATTCAAATAATAAAAATCAAGCCAAACTCGAAATACAAATTCCAAAATATCAAAAAGCTATTAAGCGTTCAATACCAATGAGTTAAAAAAGTTAGAGATTTTTTACTAACAAAGAGAGAAAAAATTAGAGTTTTTTATGTTCAATTTATACCACTGTGTAATCTGACTGATTCGAGTAACCCAAGATCAGTTCAAACAGGCCGCGGTTGGACTGCCGAGCCTGCTGGTTCTCTTTAAAGGAAAACTATTTTTACTTTTCATCGGGTTTTGCCTTTCACCAGGCTCATTTTGTGGTCCGACGACGGTTCAAGCAATTCGATCGAACAAATCGAGTTGAAATTCACAACACTGGTGTCTACTTAACTTCAATGGTCATAAGCCTATAAGAGCCCGATGTCATAAGAAAAATCCCAACAAAGAACTTTGAGAAAACATAAGAATTGCTGTCTAAGTTACATACATTCTGCGCTATTCTTACATCAAGAATGGTGTTTACTAAACAATTGAAGACGTAAATGAACAAATGGGATTTTCATATCTTTGACGATGAACCATTAGAAGAAGAAACATTTGGACAGATGTTTCATCAATAGCAGCAAATCTTAAGCTTTCTCCAAGTTTTCCATCAGTGCACAATTTTGAGACGATTCCAACTTCCTGCGAAACAGGAGCAAGAGAAGATACTTGATCATAACCTCCAGATTTCTCCCCCCAACCCCTGATCAAACACCTTCGCTGAGCACAAGTAACAGGAGCCTAATATCAAATTAATAGTTAGATGGGGAAAAAGTTTGCAGAAATTGAAGTCCCACCAATACTATTCATGGATCAAAGCTTAGTGAAAAATGCTAGAAGAATAAAAAGCAGCAGAGACCGTCTGTTTTAAGAGCTTCTTTTTCCATGAGACAATGCGAATATTACAGTCCACTACACATGTACATGATTCTGGCAGGCAACAAAACATAAAGAAAAAAACAATATCTTGTAGAAACTCAATGTTAAGTTACAGGTGACCTAGATACCGCCCTCAACAACGCTAACTCCTCAACCTTTTCCTTTGACTACCTTCTTCAGTTGATTCCTGCACATGTAAAGCAATAAGAAGGTTGAATTTTTGTTTTTTAGTCGTCCAACCATAGACAATATGGAATGAAGATATTTGCTAGTTCGACAAGCAAACAGACATCATATCAATTACATAGCAAACTAATAATACCATCTTATTAATTACAAAATAACTATTCAGCTTCAACATTGACTTTTTCCCACAGATGCAGCTTGTACATAGATGATATGCATCTCACAGTTTTGCTAATAAGCATTATTACATTGTGAAACTTCTGCGTGTTCACGGTGGGAAGGTCCCATGATAATTCCAACTATTATTCATCTTCCTTGCATTCAAATTCAGTTGAAAAGTATGCATAATTTTCCAAAATTCTCAGACAAAAAACTTAAAGATGGTAGAAACAGCTCTCAGAAGTTAAGTAGAAGCAACAGTAGCAAATTCCAACTTCAGAGCAATAATGCTTCTGTTTAAATCTGTTGAGGTCAGGGAAAAGAGCAAGTTGAAGGTCTCTCGCTACATCTAATTAGTCCTAATATGCTCCAAATCTTGAGGTAAAAATTATACATTGGAACTTGAAATACCTATATAAGGTTCAGATCAAATCTAAAGGTGCTAGATAGAAAAATTGGTTCACATCCACAAACAATAGAAATGTAGAATCTCAGTTTCTCTGGATATAATTCTCCAGAAAAGATAAACACAGCACGTATCAATATTTGTTTATTGAGAAATAACAGCAAAATTAAGAAAAGAAGCACACGTACAATTTGTTCTTCTCAGATTATTCCTCAGGCTGAAATAAATGTTGGTATGATAACAATCTATGCTGTTAGCTTGACAGAACGTGTCTCGTAACAGATTTCCAAATCAACTAATAATACAGCAAAATACTGTTATTAAGGATTCATTCACAACAGTATGAATAGCATATCTGATTGTTTGCATTGAAGCTGTTCGCTCAAGAATCACTTTTCTAAAGACTCAGTTTCCAAGAGAAATATAAGGGGGGGAAAACAAGTGAGAAAGCATGTCGCTGAGTAACCTGAGTTCAATTTTTAACTTTTACAGCCCAAAACTTCGTACAGATTCAAACAGCATTGCATTCTAAATATCTGGATACTCCAAATTTCCTTCTAATAGATGCCCCACCCATTTGTAGTGTTCACATCCATGTGTGTCTGAAACTGCTTCATGAAATATTGGAGTTTCAATGCATGATAGCAATCACAATATTTTGATATTCACATTCTTCATCTAGAGTTTTGACATATGCTGCAGGTCAAGTGTCAAGCTAAGACCAGATTATGGTTCCGCAGCAGTAGCACAAGAATTGTATAACTTAACCCAAGGAACAGAATAAACACATCAGACAATTCTAAATTTCTTTCTCCAATGTATGAGTTGTAGAAACCAAAATATTGCTACATGACAAGAACATCTGTTTTGAACAGTTCGCAATATCAACTGGAAAGAATAAACGGAAAGAAATGCATACCCTTTCATCCTTTTCTTCAGGCGGAATCCCATGGGAGTCAGACCTACATTTAGCATGCACTATAGGACCTAACTGCGACCTGTCCATTCCAACTATTGACCCCGCTGGTGCATACATGTATACAGCCCCCTTATACATCCATTCTTCCATCTCATCACTGTAAAAATCATCAAAGGGCTCTCCACATAATGCGCAAGTATTCTGATCCTCATCAGCCGGAACAGCCATTTCTTCGTCCTCCGGTTTTTCCACAGTGTTCTCAGCAGGCAAAAACCCAGGAACCGCCTCAGTTCCCAATGCCTCTGCACCACTGAGCCACATGCTAACACTCACGAACCACTTCGGAGATGGTTTTGTCTTACGGGTTTTCAAAGTTCGGTTCTTGTTAACATGCCAATCCATATGCTTACTGTGCTCTTCTTGGCTTTTAAACCGAAGGCCGCAAGTTTTGCATTGTCTAGGAAGATCAGCATATAGAGCAGTTATTGTGGATTCATGACGCACCTTAAGACTGTCTTGATCAAACTCCACTCCAACAGAATCCTATACATTGTGTATAATGGAAGTGAAGAAAATTTCACTAAATTAGCAGATAACACAAACCAGAACACAATTGAGGACCTAAACGCATACCTGCTTTGTTAACGATATCAAACCTTGCGCCACTAAGGAACTAATTAAACCTGAAAGTGCACCTCCACCTGGAGGGTTAGGAGCGACTCGACCAACAGTTTGACCACTAGGTAAAGCCTGACTTGTGCCAGGAAGAGGGACCCCAGGTAGAGGCTGTAAGGCTGCCCCAGGAACATGAAATGACATATTAGGGGCATTGAGGACCGGCAAAGACGACTGCACACCTGGAACTATATTAGACAGGGATGTCGTACCAATAGGAGGACCCTGTGCATGTGCTAAATATCCATAACTTTTAGGTGGTACCATTGTATTTGATGGAGCAGGAACTGAAGAAGGCAATTGTCCAGCCCCTTGAGCCATTGACTGCGCTAGAGAAGGCTGTGCAGTTCCTTGCAGATTTATGGGAATCAGGCTAGGACGCTGACTAGGAATTAGAGGCAAGGTGACCTGTGGCATGTTTCTAGTGGTACCCAAATGCTGCTCCGAATAAATTGTCTTGTTCAAACCTTGATCAGCAACAATATTGGGAGCAGTCTTCATGCCATATTGACCCCTGATATGCATTTGTGGTGGAAGAGCAGAAAGTGAGGGCATGTGCGGAGTCTGAAATTTCGCAGGGCGCCATGCTTTTGTTAAAGCTGCATCATGAGCTGTTCGAATATCAGAAATGGGAGTGTCGTAGGTGGAACTAAATGTGGAAGCAGTACTTGACGGCCCCCCCAGCTTCCCATCTGTATTTGAGAAATTGTCAATCAATGGGAGCTTTTGCTCACCACCAGTTAAGCTACTTCTACTTTCGGAAAAAGAACCACCTCCTTTGACATTCAAATGGCTCTGCGACTGCAGATGTGGCAAAATCAAGGATTCTCTAAAACTGGGAGGAATCTGAATTGGAAGGTCACTGGGGCCAGCAACATTTGGAAAGACTTCCACAATCTTGTTAATTGATCCACGACCAGGCTGAAAAACAACAAAGAGAAAAACTATGAGTGAATATTAAACAATTCTAAATAATAACTTTCAAATGAATTCAAGGAGTTTTGCATACATGTTAGGCTGTATCTGTTACTAGAAAGTAAATAATGTTTTAAGAGGGCTCAAGTTCTTCACTGAAGATTGTTATGATAGGCAAGAAATGGGTGTGGTATAGTCACAAATTCTAATCAGATCAGCTTAAGCTCATAAATGAATTCGTAACTTTGTAGATAAATAAACCCACTAAATGAACAGATAATAATTAGCAGATGCAATAACACTTAATCTTAAGAAATGAGGATATAATTAAGAAGGATCAAGAAATATTCTGAACTTCCAGATTCTTATCATAGCAGTGAGAACAAATGAGAAAAGTCTCCAAAGCTTAATGTCAAATTGTCAACCATACACTAATATGAGAAACATTCTGAATAATGGAAAAATTAGTCACAGAAGAAAATTGTGCCTTGGTCAAGTTGCCTCCGTAATCAGTCACCAACGCAGCAGCATGGTTTGTGGAAAAGCTGTTTCTTGGCAGCACGTTACCAGGAGGTGGAAGAGATGAATATATTTCATTAGAATGCCTCCTATCTGCTAAAGCTGGGGTCATATCTTCCCAGTCAAATTCTTCCTCTTCAGTGTTTTGCCATGTCCTCATGGCTACCTTTTTGTCAGCACCATTTGCGTCCAACTGATTTCTAGGTTTCAAATGCTTTTCTCTTTCATCTATTCCATAGGCACTAATCAAAGCTCTAGGTCCTCGAAGATCAACACCATTACTATATTTATGTGCAGCAGATGCTTTGAGATGTTGATTGGAAGTTCCCTGCCAATTTCTTGTTCTCCATTCACTTGTCTCCTCCTCCCTACCCATCACTCTGCTGAGCCCATAATCAATGCCCTGACCAGATGGTGAGGCCCCGATGGCTACTCTTGTTGGGGAACTATCCATACTAAACTCCTCAAGTGAAGGTGATAATGACCCAGCATGCCCAACTCTATAAGGAGACGAGGACCTCATGATCCTGGAAGCTGATGGCAGAGACTTCTTTACAGCATCAAGACCAGAAGTCGCAAGGCCTGCACGACCAGTTGAACTTAGCCCTTCAGTTCCAACCTGCAAGTTAAATAACTTGGAATTATGGAAACATACTCACTAATCCCCAAGGCAGGTACCTAATAGATATGCTGCAGTAGTCCAATTTCACAAGTGCACGTATAAACATAAAACTATCTAGATTTCATGAAGATCAGCAAAGGCCAGAAGTACAAGATCTCTTTCATTTATAAACAAGTGTTCCACCATAAACTATACAAGCATGCTGACAGAATAAGTTAACAAAAGCATGACGCTCACCGAAAACAAAATAAAAAGGCAAGAAACATAAATGGAATACCTAGGAAGGAAGATAACAGAATTCTTACATAATAATACATATGGAACTCTTCTAACTATAATTGTGCTAAAAAAGTTCTACTCCAGCCAGCAGTATGTAGTGTGAGTTGTTAATACATCTAAAATTGGTTAAGAGAGATAAAACTATTTTTTCTTCCACCCATTTTAAGCAGTGCTTGATAAATTTAAACTCGTCAATATGGGGAAAAAGAGAGAGAAATAACCCAAAAGCACTATAGTCATCAACCTATCTTCAGACATCATCTTAAAATCAGGATAGATAAATACAGGCAGGCAAGGATAAGGTTTATGGCAACAACCAAGGACCACTTTCACTTCAAGAAAGGACTCGGCGATAGGGAAACGTCTAGCTGCCTTTGCCACATTCATATTACAATTTTTGAGCATTTTCAGCTTTCCTATAGTACCTAAATATCTATTCTAACAAGTTGCACATCTGTTCATGTCCAAACCACCAAAAACTGAGAAATAATAATAACAATCCACTTTGTAATAGTTTAGGACAGTAATGCTAGTAATATCCAAAGAAACATCATATGTGCCGGGAAAAATCAAGTATGTAGCACTATACCAGCATATAACAGTGAAAAGGAGGGAAACAAGACAGGAATTGAAGTAAAAGAAATTGAGATTTCACTAAAGGTTACAGTATCTACAGTTGAATGTCCAAACTGACGCTGTGCCTCCAGATATTTTGGATTTATGTGTATCCCATGTGTTGGTCGAGGTGATTCAGAACGCGTTGAAGCACCCAAGCCAGAAGATTGACCATTTACAGAGGGGGAAAACTGCAACTGGGCCTCAATATTTTGAAGTACCGATGATGGGAACACTGCCGACCACGTACCAAAAAGATGCCGCATTGCCTGGTGCATACTGGGGTGGACTTGTGCATAGGCCTCACAGAAAACCTTTTGGCAATCAAATAAAAATAACGGATCACAGGCTTGTTAAACCACATTAACTCAAGCTATCACGAAACAGTGCGTGCCATTGATGCTCAATATGTATTATTATTCTCACCTCAGGCAAGCGGGCAGAGAAGTACTTAATGTATTCCTTGCCAATGTTTTTCACGATACTGTCTAAAAGGTATAAAGAAGGCAATTTCTGATCAATAGGAACCTGGAAAAGACAATTAACAGAGTATGAAGTTGAAAACATTTTCCCTAAGTAAAGCATTATATAATAATTGCATGCATAATATCTTATGCCAACATTAGACAATGAAAAACTAAAAATAGAAATAGTATAGGAGAAATACAAGAATTATAACAGTACAATGGCAAAACTAGATTTATTTGAGAAAAACTAAAAGTGTCATTGACACCAAAATAAAAGGAAAAATAAATGTGAGATTGACATAGTTTGATTTTTCAACAACAGTATTAGCAGTTATTGTAAAGTTTCAGGAAAAAAATGGGCTTCTTGTTTCTCAACCATGGTACAACAGATATATAAACCACCATACAGCCACAACAAGTTATAATCAGAGTAGCATATCACAGGAATTTTCAGGAGAAACAGTAACAGTAAATGAGCAGAAAGCCCTTCTGTACTTTCAATTGTGCAGGCCTAACCATCACATGGTCAAGCACTCGCCAGGAAGTTCCAAAAGTAACGAATGTGGTGCTACAATTAGCAGAAACAAGACTGTCAGACATAAAATTCCAATGTTAAGAGGTTTTGGAAGAGGAGATGATCGCAGGATACTGAAGAAATAAACCAAACATAATATACCACTAGAGGCCATAACCCACACCAAGTATACAGACAAAACGGATTCCACCTTTCTCTTGTCAAATGAGAAAACTAAGGCCTAGGAACAGCAAAATTCATCAACAACGAAAACCAATACTTGTCCAGCTTTGATGAGCAAAAACAAGAACAAGATTGCTTTACATGTGTGCTTCACAAATTACTGGAATCTCTTTATTTCCAGTGTACTTTCACAATATTTGTTTTTAAAGATAGTACCTGATTTTACAGCTCGAAAGTTTCAAAATACTTACAAGGCAATTTTTTCTTAAAGTTGCATTGTTTTAGTGTTACTTAGGTTGAATTTGGCAGATTCCTTCGTGTGGTCCTTTAAAGTCCATCAATATTAACTAAGACTTGTTTTCAATTCCACATTCTCAGTTCCACATTACCAGATTTAATTGTTCTGTTGCATTAATCTGTGTGGTCACCATGCTCACAATTTGAATAAACGCCAAAATAAGGGAAAAACTATGAGAAGATGAAAGAGAATGAAAGAAGAAAATTTCGAACTTTCTGCACTACAACTCCACTTCAACAACTCCTATACACTTGAGATGACTAATCAAGAAATTACAAGAACCACAAAAGCTGTCGAGAATTCCAAGAGTACCCTAAATGCTATACCTCGATAATCCGAGCACAAATAGCATCGGCGATGCCCTCGCCATGTGCCCTTTGGTCTCCTGCAATTATAGTGAGATCAGTGATGATGGGCTTCGAATTAATAGTAAGCTCCGATAACAGAATCTCATAAAGCCGCACAATTTCATCCGTGCCCAAGGGCCCACCACCAAAAGCCCTAAGTTCCTCCTCTCTCTCCTTCACCATGGCCCTAAATCGGTCGAGGATTGATGGTGGCATAGGCTTCATCCCAACGCCATCGTTCTGAATTTGTGGAGCCTTGTTCAAACTTCCGCTGCTCAGAGGCACAGCGTTCTGAAATCTTGAAGCACGGTCCATTAAAGGAGACAAAAGGGTAATGGGTTTAGTGCTTATGAAATCAGGGAAACGAATATCAAGATTAGGGTTTTGAACCACCGTATGGAATTCAAACTACATCAACATCGAAAACGGCGTGACTCCAAATGAAGAGTACAATCAAAGAGTTTATTGGACGCGTTTTTCTAGGGTGAGTGTTTACGCGTGGGTGGATTAGGGTAAAAATAACAGAAGTGTAAGAGAAGAGAATGAACAGAGGGATAGGAGAAAAGGTGGCAGAAGTGGTGGCTCACGGCCGCCGCCGTGGAGATAGCGTAGAACAAAGCTTGAGATCTGCCAAATCCACCGGCGTAACAGAGCAAGGGAGAGGATGGTGAGCGGGGGTTTGGGAGGGGAGAGGATGTTGAAGGGGTGTCCTTTTGGGGTAAACGTAAATCACTTTATTAGTCCCTAAACTTTTAAGGTAGCATCAATTTTGCCCCTTAAGATTAAATTCTACCACATTAGTCCCCCAATTCATAAATTTAATCACATTAGTCCTTTTTCTCAACAACAAGATTCCGGTGGCACAGATAACTCATGACCATAGCTTGTATTTACATATACCTAACAATATAGTCTTCATTTTGGCAGCGAAAATCGAAATCACTAAAACACCATATTCGTACTCATTAAATTAATAATCGTTGCCAATAGTTTTACTTTTATTTTCCAACCAAAAATGCTTTCAAAAATATCAAGTTGCACGACGTGTGCTAATTTGTGTACAACGATACTCAATTATCATTTTCACTATTTTCAATCTCGAAGCAAATGCTACAAATGCCATTGGGCCACACCAACGTTAATGATATTCAAGATGATTGTAGAGTCGGTCTCAACCCAAATCTTAATCCAATCCTTATCTTCCCCTAACTCCAGACCACTCACAACTATGAATAACTTATCAAATGTGTTTGTAGTCTCGTTCAAGTACTCGTAGAACGCCTAATAATGCCGTCACTATTCTTAATTACTCATCCAAAATCAACCACTCTCGGATTGCCCTGTGATGCATTGTCACAATTAAGCTTCCATCATCCCTTCTCGAGGGGGATGGGGGGTGGGGTGCTTTTGCACCAACTTCCGCCATGATTTTGGAGGGTTGACGAAGGCAAGTCTAATTTTGACCCAGATCCATTTTTTCAATGGCTTCAAACTTGTGCTTTTTGCATTTTATGTTTAGACCAGTTTTGCATGTGTGCATGCACACAAACATATATATATGCAAAAAGATTTTACATTTTACTACGAACCCAACAAGATATGACATGTTGAGATATTATATCGAACATTATAAATATATTATTTGGCAGTATCTAATTTAGAGAAATAATTAAAATTTTTTATTAAATTATTTAACCAACCAATGATGATTGAAAATATAGTTGAAAGTTTATTTATGGCGGAGCAAAGGCAAATAGTAGTCCGCGCCTTAGGCAGCCAATGAGAAGTACGAGCAAAGATACCAATATGCAATAGACGATGGATAACAATTATTAGATATGAATGATTGTTGTAAGAAATGAATGATAAATCTATCACAAACAAACGAGATAGTTAAGATGCGAATAATGGTTGTCCTCTTAATTCACACAACTGACATATGGAAATTAAATTAGAAAATATAGAGCTTAAACTGTATCTCCAACAATCAACATGGATTCACTAGCCTATGATGGTTTGGATTTGCAAAAGACACCTTTTTCCTTGACTCCCCCCCCCCCCCCATGTGTGTGTCATAAGATAAATTAATTAGTATCTTGTATTAAATTTTATTACAATTTATCATTTTAAATCCACAGGCGAAATGCATAATCATATTTTTTTATATATAAATAGGGATCAATCCAAAATAATTAATGTCGTTATAATTTTACGATTTTCTTGATGATGTCATGGGAATCAATCCAAAATAAGTCAAATTTAATTCAAACATAGTGGAACATTAAAAATAAAAAAGAATAAAAAGATGTTTAATACGAAAATTGTGGATCTTTTTATTTTTTTAATATAAAATTTATGCGTGATGTTTTCTTATTTCCCTTGGTATTGAAAAAGCAATCATATCACATGATATTAAATTTAATATCGAGCTACAAATGATATAAATATTGACATATTTATTTATTTTTTTGGTTGAATAACCAATAAAATAAAATCACTATAATTAACATATGGGACTCATTAAATTTAAAATTATTTCATGTAAAATTTATATGACACCACATATATTATTTTTCACTTTGGAAACTTTTTAATGGCTTACTTTCTTATGTTTTTTCCCCAATTTTCATTAAAGATATCTTAGTAACATTAATATAAATTATCGGACTTTTAGAAAAAATAATTGCATTTTCACCATTAGATGGATGTCTTTAAATTCATTGTAACCCCCTTATATTATGCGTTAATATCAATTATCCCTCTCAACTAACAAAAACTTCGACACCCGCCCCCCGCCCTAAAACTCATTTTAATATTTCATAACTGTGATTTTCTACTCAATTACATAATTTCTCCACAGTATTTGCAGTACGGCGAATCCGGAGCAGTCAATCCGACGGCAAGAGGAAGTCCACTGTGTTGTGACAGAGTTAGGGACCAACCTCCGCCATGTGCCACCGCGAAACACTCAAAAGTCTCCGGCCAACCGAACCATTTGACCTCGAATCCGGCCTATCCCTCACGCCCCGCGTCAAACTCAACCTGACAATTGACCGCGCAGACAAAACCGTGTGCCCAGTCGACGAGTGGAAGCTAAAGCGCTCGTTGATCGACTATCTCAAAACCTCACATTCAATCTCTGTTGTGGAAGAGGATATCAAGATTTTTAAATATAGAGACCTGAAAAAGCGGAAGCGTGAAGATCCTGTGGCGCGCGGGAGCTTAGTGGTGCTGGATTTAGGGTTTCTATCGAAGAAATTGGCATTGAGCGGAGAGGATGGAGTGGAGAAAGAGTTTCTGGGGTGGAGGAAGGGGATTGTTGCTGAGATGGATGGAATGGAGTTGAATTTGGAGGGCGTGAAGTTTAAGTTGAGCGTTGCGGTCCCGAAAGGGGATGATTTTGAGGGGATGAGGAAAGAGTGGGAGGAGATTGCCGCGTTTGGACGGAGAGGTTAGTCAAGGTTTTGTCTTTTGTTTTGCTTGTTTTTTAAGGATATTAGTAAATGTTCTAACTCAAAAAAGAGGGGAAAAAAAAGAAAGAAAGAAGATTGATATCTGTAATGTAGGTATATGGATGAGGAACATGAGGATTAAAGTAGAAGCTTGGATAATTGTAAGAGTTGATAGGCAATTGGAGAATGCTTATGGGGTTTCTCGAGTCATTCTGAAGCATAAGATTTCAGAGTTCATTAGCTAGGATAAGAAACAGCATTCACACCTTTTTTCTTGCAGTAGTTCTTTGTGCTTTAGAAATTTAGGAATAGAGGACACCGATGTAGGCTGTCTTGTTGATACTTGTTTCAAAGAAAAAAAAATGGTCCTATAGTCTATCCTCAGTTATTTTGTGGCTAATTTGGTATTTATATCCTTTTCTTAAACTATTTCAAGCACACACTAGGAAAGGTACGAACTTGGGTAATATCAGAACAAGCATGCTTAACCGACCAGATCATTTCATTAGCGTCACATTGACTCACTTTCCAATTTTATTGGAGCAAGAACTTCGTTCTGTGTTGCTTTTTGGCATTTTACAGCATTTTGATTCTCAATTTACTATGGAATTGATTGTCCAATACTACCAAAAAAAGATGTTGCTATACCGATCTACAGCATGGCTAACGCCCGCCAGTGTTCCATTAATTTTGTCCTGAACACATTGGTGGGAGGTACAATGCTTCTGGTTTATGCAGGTTTCTCAGTGTAGCTAGGATCTTTACTTTTATGATGATAATATGCTTCCATGTTATAATTTATCCTTATATTTTCCTGCTCGTGGTTTTTGTCTGGTCTTATTTTTGTTGACATATATATGGATTCATTATACTTGACACATCTGTTTGTAGGATATCCAAGGAGTGAGAGGCAGCAGCCTGATACAATTATATTGAGAGGTGTGCCATCAAGATGGTTTGCTGAGCCTCGGGTTTCATCAAAACCTTCAATGCTAGTAACTCATACAATTTTCTCGGCATTTGGAAAGATAAGGTATATGCTTATATTAGCTGTTAATGCCTTGTTTGACTGGCACATTCACGAATTCATTGCTAACTAAAGGATAGGCCAACTGTTGATACTGTTCCTGGTTCCCTCTAACGCTATATATTTCAAGCTAAATTGTGTTTATATGTTGTATGATCTAAAGTAGCTAATATTTTCTGGCACACGATTTTTGAATCTACGATTACTGGTGCTTTATTATAGTAAGTTTACTGTTACTTTAGAGTAACAAATAACCGCACAATCCTATAGTTATGTTAACTTATATCCCCTGAAAACATAGGTTTCAACAAACTTATCTTGAACTGTACCCCTTTAATGAAACAAAATAGCTTGAGTTGTAGGTAACCTACACGAAAAAATAGTGATAATGCATACAGCACACCACTGGTTTCACATGATCTAAGTTATTGGTGTGCATGGTTGCATATTATCTACGTTGTAATGTTATCTGCTAGAGGTTCTTAGTAAAAAAAAATGTGTCAAATTGAATGATTTTTATGGTTATTCCTGTGATTGCAGTGTTTTCTCTACTAGGAAATTGGAAAAGAAAAATATTCCTATCAAATTGGTCCGTTCAATACTAAAAGGTCAAACAATATGTTCCTATATAAAGAAAAAACATGTGGGTGTCCTGTGGTAGCATTGCTAACCTCAAAGCTTGTGGGGTTATACTCCTCTTTGAGAAGCATGGTAATGATATGCAGTTAATCATGCTCTCGTAGTATGTTGTATTTGCTGTCCCCCATTATTGTACCTTAAGCTGTTCTGTTATCTATAGGAATCTTGATGTTGGTGAGGACAATGACATAGGGCAGGATGAGGATGAAGATAGTGGGGACCTTGTTTCTGGTCTCCATTGTAAGATTGTGGTTCAGTTTGAAAGTCACAAGGACTTCTATAATGCCTTGAAGGTTTTATGTGGCCGCTCCTTAATTAAGGTTAACAGCTATTCGTTCAATTTTTTGACTTGTTTAATTTTTACATATGTGGTTATTTATTTATTTGCTTTTGACTGGCCTCAATGCTAACCAAACAGCTATATCTGGGAACATATAATGATCTATTGTACCAGAATATGATCTTTTCATCTCTCTATTTCACTAAAAATGGCAATGACATGTTACTTTCTGATGTTAAGATAGATTTTGGTTGTCAAGCATGCACGTTTTTCCTGTTCATGCGTGTGATGCTCAGTCATGACGTATTTGCGAAATATTAGTCCTTCAGGTGGATGCTGCAATGTTTCTGGTGTTAGCATATCCCTTTCTCGATAGGGTGCTTAGCAAAATCACGGATGCTAGTAATATGGATTTGGCTGACATCTGCAGTGAATTTTCTTTGTGCCATTGAATAAGAATTGCTGTTGAAAGAAGATTGTAATTATGCAGCAAGGGTCACGCATGAGGTCTGATTATGAAGTGACCTGGGATCGGGATGGATACTTTCGAAATGGTCTAAACCGAGCAGAACAAAGTAAGAGATGGATGCCGACAACTGGAGTGGCTAGCCATAGAAGTGAAGCTTCTGGACGCCAGTCACAAGTCTCTCGCTATAGCCCTGATGATGCACGAAGAAAGCGGTTCAAGGTAGTTAAATACAAACTACAACTAAAACCTCTAGCTGTTGTCAAGGAGTCAAAAGGTTTCATCTCCTGTTGGATATATACCCCAAGTATGCAATTATAGAATTGCTCTCGGTTGGAAATATTGTGCCTTTGCATGGTTTAAGCTTTGAGAAATTATTACCTCCAATAAGTCCAGACATATTTGTTCATTTAGTTTTAACACTCTGAGAACAATTAGGATTCATGACAGTTTGTTAAATTTGCAGGATTGAAGAAAACTTTGAGTGTCACCAAAGATTTCATGGTTGGGTGGAAAGGTTAGTTACCTACTATTTCTTGTAAGCTTCCTTGATGAAGGTCAGGCCCATTCGTCTAGAGTTCCTAAATTTGTATTTGTGGTGAGTCTAGTCTCTTTAACCAAAGTGCATCTTTTCTTGTATCCTGGCCTCAGACTGCATATCAAATTCCCCAGTGAAGAAGGTACTCTGATGCCTGGTTCCAGCAACATCGAGCAAGGCAGAAACGTCGATTTACTTTACCTGACAGTAGGAAATTAAGTTTTGTGCCTCCTGACCAAGCCATACCAGATTAAGATCCATAGCAGTATTTGCCATTGGCTAAACACATTGTATGGCTAAGAAGAGGCAGAACCTAGATTTAACAGTTTTTTGCCTCAGCTGCCTGTAGTTTGCCTTAGATATGAATTAGTGCTGCATTATGATAGTTGATTAACTTAGACAAAAAAAGAACCGCTGAACCATTAGAAAAGTCTGTTTCCGGAGCTAAATGAAGGTATATTTTGTTTATTTTCTTTTCATTCTCCTTTCTTTACTTTCTTTTGTTAATTATTATTATCTTTTGTTCTTTTTGCTTGACAATTGCCGTTAAGTTTGTTGGTCATGTATCTTCAGAAAGCAGTTCCCTGACCATTTTTCAAATGCTTATTCCAACTTGAACTGTTTCATAGATAGTTACTGATAGAACATCATTGTAGCTCATAACCCCCTAATGCAGCCACAACCCAGGCCATTCGTGTAAAGAAGAAAAGTAAGACAGAAACAAGCATAGGAAGCATATGCAAAATGGCTCGTCAGTTTCTTACAAGTACATAAAGAACCACAAATTCCTTTTTAAGGATAATAATAACTCCACTTATAATTGCGCTGAATCAAACCAAAAATATCGGTATAGATTCACTCAAAAAGGGAGACCATCAACGAAAGGGGCACACATAGGGGCATTCCGAGAATCGAACTCGGGACCTCTCGCACCCAAAGCGAGAATCATACCACTAGACCAAATGCCCTGCTTGTGTACTTGCTTGATAGTTTTTTTTCACTTGATTTTTTTCTCCGTATTATGTAATTATAATAATCTCACTCACTTTTGTTTTATAAAGTTGGAGGGAAGTCAATTTGAGATAGTTTTAATTAACAATCAAATGGTTGAGTTGTTGAGCCCTATGCATAATGTATGAGCTTTTCCTCATCCACCTAATTAAGCTTATATTTCTTAAATCAACCATATGAACTTTGAAGCCCATATAAAAGTATGAAAAGAAAAATAAAGAACCATGCTATGAACTTGGTTGTGTGGCATCAAATTACCAATATTATTATGTAAACATATTGTAAGTTGTTCTATTTTAATATTTGATGTGGTTCTATTCTTATAATAGTTATTGATTATATATAATTATGTAATCTTGATGATTAGTATATAATTTTTGTAATTATTGATTATTATTAGATATAAATATTTAATATGAATTATTATTATTATAATCAATTTATTTAATAAATAATAATTCATCTCTTGACTTAAAACAAAAAAGGGAAAAACTGAAATTCTGTCACAATCAATTTATGCAGTAACAATTGTTTTCTTGACGAAGCCTCCGTAGATTGATCTGAAATTTTGAATTGTACCATCACTAACAGCTATGCTTTTTGGTACAACAGCTGAATCCCTTCTTATATATTTCTTTTTAATTCTCCAATTTCTATTTAAATAATATCACTAAAGCCAATTTACAAAGCATGGTTTCATGCAACATCAGATCTTGAGATCGTACCTTTTTTTCAAATCGATAATATATGATTATATCATCTTAATAAATTGAACTATATATCAATATTCGATCAATTAATCACTAAAACTAAAAACGCAGAATAAAATATTTATAAGTAAATATCTATATATTTGGTGAGATTCAAAATCACAGCTTAAAACATGATTGACAGATGTTAACATGGGTAAAGTGAAGGAGTAATTCAAATAAAATAAAAAGCTTTGAACAACTCATCCTACAGATTTGCCCAGAGTCTACTTCATATATAGCTATGAATGATTTAGCCGAGCCTATGTCTTTTATTAAACATAGTACTACTTAGGTACAATTGAGAAAATTAAAGTATTGATTACATGTAGAGAGAATTTTGTGATGGAAAATTTGCAGTTCCAGCAATTAATTGATGGTTTGATAAAGTGGGATGCTTCAAAAGGAAGATATTATAATAAGTAAAAGAGCAAGAATTTCATGCCCAAATGCTGTCAAAGGAATATTTCTTCTTTTGGGTGGGTTGGAGGGCTTATGACTTTGAATATCAAAAGAGGATTGCACAATCTTTTCTTTATTGTTCATCTTTTATTATTATTATTTTTTTTTCATGTAAAGAAGTTATAGTCAATTGGCATATGAGTTCAAGATTTTGTAGATTATGTCACTCATTAGGTGATAGTTTCATATTGATTTTAGTATGAATCTATTTGTAATAGTGACTTCAGAGTGTAATTTTGGTTTATATGAAATTCGTTTTGGTGGACTTTCAGATAATAGATATATTTTTTTCGTAAGATATTTTTTTGTTCATTTTACATATTATGTAGAGATAAATTGCATTTAATCCTTTAAATAAATGATAATTGTGACTCAAACAAGACATCTTCTAATTGCTGGAGATTTTCGTATAGATTACCCAAAACCTAAAAATCTTAGATACAGTTTACACAATACCTAAATTTAGGACAATTACATGTATTACAACCTTTTACACTGTTCATCCCAACGCAGACTCTTTATTCCTGTGTGGGCATAGAAAATGATAAGACAGATCACTCTACAATCATCACCATATATTTCCGGTGCACCGCACATCTGGCACCATCATATCACACCGCACCGTCGTGGTCCTCCACCTCGTTCATTCAAAATTCCATGGTCCATCATACACACATATATGATAATATATATATATATATAGGGAGAGAAATAGATATAAAAATAAATATTCAATTAATTTTGAGTCAGTATATAACACGAAAAAATCATATTCAGTTCGGACCACGTTTTTAAAATGCCATCTTCTTTCTCTAATAATCGAGTTATTGATTGCGGTCACATATTCTAATCTTTTTCAATCCGTTTTTTGTTTTAATTTTGAGCATGATTTATCTTGCCACATCATATCATATTTTATAACATTAGGAGTGTAATTATAATTTTAAAGTAGTTTGCAAGCATTCTAATTACATATAATTTATAAATGGGCTTATTTATTTTAATATTATAAAAAACAACAAAAATATTTTTAAAATATATAACACAAATATTGCAAGTAGTTGATTTTGTCTGCGGCTTTAGAATTTTTTTTAAAATAAATGCAGAGTCGTGGTCCTCATTCACGACCCCCAACATATTTTTTCTAAAAGTTATATTTATTGTTTATTGTATGTTATAATTATTTGATTATAAATTTAAATATTTTTTAACTATTATCAATAAAAAAAGTTTAAAATATATTAATTAAAAAATTACAATCAATTGTTATAAATATTATAATAAAATGTTAAAAATAGCCGTTCGTCCCCCAATTGCACTAGTACCAGAGTAAATTACAATCACATTCTTGATATTTGCTCTAATATCTTCTAGTTATTTGAAAAATTATAAATACAATCCTCAATTTAATGTCTGTCTAACAACAATCCCATTTCGTTAGCCTCCATCGAATATTCATCTATGGTCAACTTGACCAAAATATTATTTTGAATTATGAATTATAATTTTATAGATATTTTTTTAAAAAATTAATGAACTAATATACCATATGAATCATTTACACTTGAGCTTTTTTTTTCTTTCCTTTTTTATATGAGAGGTATTTATAATTTTTTAAATAAATATATATATATATATATATTTTCTATATAAATTAAATTTTAGGAAAGGTAATTATAATTTATTATTAATTTTTTAGATATACATTTAAGTTATTTCTTTTAATTTCATAGCATTATGATCCGATGACGTTGGAAAATGAAATGAAGATAAGGATATAATTTGAGTGGCTGATGGAAAACGGAATTAAGCGATTTACAGCAAAATTATGGAGTAGGAAAATGCGACTTAGAGTGGATGGTGGCGTCCATGATGTCTTGGATATTTTCGATTGATGTTACATAATCACCAGAAGCAGTTAAAAAGCAAAAGTGACAGACCCAACCAACTGTGGGATCCTACCAACCATGTGACACTTCAATTTCTTTGCAAGCCACAATTATTACTTCTTCCCAAATAAATGGAACACACTTATTACCGAATAAATTACAATAATTTTTTTTTAAATTTATCATAATTATAAATATTTTTATATTATTTAAAAAATTATAAATACTATTTTAAAATTATGAATATCTTCATATGGCAGTTCGTCATATGATGATATTTGTTAGTGTATTTATAATTTCAGAAAAATATTTGGAATTTTTTAAATAATAATGGAATATTTATAAATAAAACAATACCAAAAGAATCCCTTATAATTTACGCTTATTATTATCACAACCTTCACACTGTCCAATGCTTTATTTTGGAGAAATTACGTAGGTATGCACGTACGACGAGATATGAATGAAAATTCATATTAACTACAATGGGCTTGTAACTCACTTATTGCAAATCAAATAAATATTTTCTGATCAAAATACCCTTATACAATTTTTACACGCCCATGCATGTAAGGAGGTATAAAGACTCTTATAAGGATATATTTGTTAGAAAATATTTGTTTGACCTGCAATAAGTGAGTAATGAGTCAATCGGATTAAATATGAATTTTCATTCAAGTTTTTTGCTAATATCAACAAATTCGTTAAATTTTGATTAATGGGGGATCTATTTGTTAGACATGAACAAATATCAGGGATATTAGATGGAATTTTTTAAATCATAAAAAATTTACATATAATTACTCCAAATTTTAAAAAGGAACGATGTAATTATCTTTTTTCTCTTTTTTATCATAAGGCCTCATTCTTACTAATCAAGTAAGATTCTCATTAAGAAAGAAATTATATTGTCAAATGAGTTATTCTAACGAATAATTTGGTGTTTTTTTATTTAACTTTTAGTTTTAAAGAATGAAAGAATATTACTAAATGCCAGAGCTGAAATGAAAGTTTTACCATATGATCTCAGCTGGAATATTGAATAAATTAATTTGTTTTTCATTTTAAACTTTGGAAAAGAAAAAAAAAATCTAAGCAAAAGGTAGTTGGGAGGGACCAAATGATTGCAAAATGGCTATTCTTCCAATTAAATTACAACTGGACAAATGGTCTCCTCAATCTCCTGCAACCCCTCTTATCTTAGAGCCCACACCTCTCATTCATTCCCTCCATACACACCTCTCTGAAGAACAAAGAAAGAGCACACACAACACACAGTGAACCAAGTTTTCTTGATTGAGAGTTGAGCCACGGCCATGGCATTTGCAGGAACAACACAGAAATGCATGGCTTGCGACAAGACTGTGTATCTGGTGGACAAGTTGACAGCTGACAACAGAGTTTACCACAAGGCCTGTTTTAGATGCCACCATTGCAAGGGCACTCTCAAGGTTTGAGCTTTCAAGAATTCTTGTACAATATCTCTATGTATGATCTGCTTTGAGTTGATGTCAATTTTAAGTGGATGGAAGTGTATATTTTCTTGCACAAATACATTGATCTGCAAATTCTTGGCTTCTGAGTTAGGCCTTCATGTATAGATCTTGGAGTTGAGAGGTTTCACTTTGAATAGTATGAAAATCTTGCCATCCTTGAACTTTTTGCCTTTTCCATGTTAATTTCTCTTTTGGGCTTAGTTTAGTGGTCTTCCAAGTGATTAATATTCCATTAATCTATCTTTTTTGATCAAGAGATCTTGATAAAGTAAATAGTCCAAGAATTAGTGTGGTTTCTTGTTTCTTTTGCCTTTTCTTTTTTGGTGGGCTTCATTTATTTCATAACCTAACATTAACGATCATCAGTTTTCACTCTTGGAATCTGGAAATGTTCTGTTTGTGGCCCTGGATTTTCTGAACTAAGAGTTATTAAGCAGATCTGTGTTTTCTATCAAGTGATGAACAAAAAAACAAAAGCCCTTTGGTTAATCCAGTGACAATTCATATGACTTCTCTTGTATTAAGTTCATGGTATGTTGAATCACAGCTTGCCAACTACAACTCTTTCGAGGGAGTCCTATACTGCAGGCCACACTTTGATCAGCTCTTCAAAAGGACTGGAAGCCTGGACAAGAGCTTTGAAGGTAAAAATTAAGGGATAATGGATAAGATAGATGTATTTATTTGAGCTTTCAGATCAAAGTATTATTTACATTACCTTCTTGGTTCTAATCAGGAACACCTAAGATTGCAAAACCAGAGAAACCTGCTGACATTGAGGTAAGATTTCGTATTAAGGGAGAGTGTCTGTGGTGGAAATATTCAGCCTTCAATCACCCAATCGTTTTACATTTAATACAGTTCACTTTACATAACGTTCTTTCTACGTTCGTTGCTGTAGATTTTCATCATCTAAGTCTTGCCTTTGTTTAAAACTCATGGTTATCTGGTCATTGATGTTCTGACCTGGAATTTTGATACAGAAACCACTCGCAAATAAAGTTTCAAGTATGTTTGCTGGAACAAGAGAGAAATGCCTGGCCTGTAAGAACACGGTCTACCCAACTGAGAAGGTAAAATGAATACTCATTTGATCTATTCAACAACACGTACAACATTGAATATTGTATTTACCGATAATTAGATGGGCACCTTGAGGTTGGATGTATTATAAACTATTCCTTGGTTTTGAAAAGTTGCACAGCTCACCTGCACTCATAAATTTCCTTCAGAGTTCGGTCTTCAGAAGTTTGTAATATAAAGTATGACTGAAAAATTGAAGAACTTTTGCGATATGCCTAAAATGAAAGGATCTTTTAGTACTTGGCCTGTATTCATGTACCACCTATAATAGACGAGAAAGGCGTAAGTTGAAACAAAAATGATGATTCAAGATTGAATTAGAGACAATTATATAGAATGCTTCCTTAATTGCAAAGAATCACTTGAATTTGAAAAGTACAATACACCCCATACATACATTCTAGTGCACTGCAGGCAGGCGCTGCATTGTAGCCTTTCAAAATCAAGTAATTTTTCTAAAATATCTCTGAACCTCATGCATGTCAGTGTAATTATCTCTTACTTATGTACCACATACAACGCACAAGAAGGATAATAGTCTTCATTGATGCATAACAGAGTTTCAAATGAAGTTGAGAGTTGTACAAATTAATAATTCTTGCAACAAATGTTGACAGGTCTCTGTGAATGGAACGCCGTACCATAAGAGTTGTTTCAAGTGCAGCCATGGAGGATGTGTAATTAGCCCGTCCAACTACATCGCGCATGAGGGGCGCCTCTACTGCAAACACCACCATATTCAACTTATCAAGGAGAAGGGCAACTTAAGCCAACTTGAGGGCGACCATGACAAGGATTCAGTTAGAACTGGTGCTGTACCTGCAGCATCATAATACCTTAACCTACGCAAATATCCTGCGTTGTTTTCTTGTTTGCTTTTCACCTTAATATCCGTTTGGACCTCATCGGAGACGACCTACTTCCCTGCAATCAAGAATTAGTTTAAGCTTGAAAAGAAACAGTTGGTGTTTTCTGTGTTCCATATATGTGTGTTCCATCTTTTGGTTGGTTTTCTTGGCTTCTGCCACAAGATTGTGGATGTTCAAAATGAGATATAAAGAGGCTGGTTTGTGCAAGTCCACTTTGCACTTTTTTCATCTTCCTACCAACCATGTCTTTTTTACCATAGTACAAGTTCCATTGGGATTAATTGTCAGAGAAAATTTTAAGACATATTTTTAAAAAGGGAAATCAAACACAAACTACTAATATTCTTCTTCTTAAAAAAATGCTTATACGTTCATGTTCCAGGTTGTCTTGGAGCAGAATTTTGGCGGATGTGTTCATCAACTATAAATATAATGTAAGGTCAAACTCCAATTTTTAACAAATTGACACTGTAGAGCCAAGAGAAGTCAATCAATGGCAGCCCTAATCTTGAACTTTACCATCCAAAAGGAAAAAATCTTGAACTTTTAACCATAGTAGATAATAGGGGTGGCAAAATCTGTTAAGACCCATGAATTCAACCCAATCCAACTAGTTTTGAATTGAGTTGAATTGGTTATATTCTAAAATAGGTTGGAGTTAAATAAACATATATTTTGTATGGATTGGATATGAATCTTAATAGGTTCAACCCATAAATTAAAATAACAAAAAACTAAAAGAACCCACAATTTCTCTTTCCTAATACACACGCGCACACTCTCACATCTCTGACACACACAGCTCTCTTTCTCCACCCGCACACACTGAATTTCATGAATTATTTTAAACAACACCAATTTTATAACTTTTTTTTAATTATTATTTAAATAATTTAAATAACACTCTCACAACTCCTCTGTCTTTATATACACATACACTCTCACATATCTCTCTCACACACTACTATCTTTCTCTTACACACATGAAAATTGTCTTTCAACAAATATAGAAAACATAGTTGCAAGGCTTAGTATTCATTCAAGATGAGTATTCAAAATGTTATGAATTATTTTGATAAAATGTAGTATTGTGTTAAATATTTAGTAGATATTTTCTACTTTATGATTTAGCAAATGAATTTTAATGTACATGGTCATTAAACAAAAATGACATGATATTAAGTTTAGTTATATTACATTACAAGTAGTAATTATCTTTTTTGATAATTCAAATATTATCATTTTCTCTTTTCATTGTATGAAATTTTGGAATCTTTATATTCAAATTAATAAAATAATTTATACTAATTCGATCCAACCTATTTTGAACTTGTTCATTTAGACCCATTTTGAACCCGATCCATTTGAACCCAACACAAAGCCGACCCAGCTCGCTCATTTGCCACCTCTGTTAGATAATAATAGTCACAAAGAATATAACATTTTGGTATCATCAAACATTGGATGCTATAATGAGAAGGAATATAATCATAGTGAATGTTAGTGCATCATAATGTATCTCATCATCCACCGAGTATCCTGTCTATCAATTATTATCAGTGGGTAAATAAATCACCTGAAAAGAGGGAAAGAATAGCGCAGAAGCAATTGGGATGGCAACAACAGAGACAAATCCTGAACTGGCAGGTTATTTGAAACAATTAAATGTTTTATTTTCCAATACATATTACACAGTATCATAAAGGCAAAACCCACATTAAATTTCAGAATACTGTATGTACAATGGTAATCCTACCTAAGGAAATTTCCCCCTCTATCTCTTAACTTTATCCCAGAGAGGACAGGGGATGGTTTATGGAGGTACAATCAACTATCATTTGGTTCTATTGTATCAAGAATGTGACCATTTTTTGCAATGTGCTTCAAGTCTATAATGTAATTGTCTCGTAGAAACCCAAATCCAAATGTCCCGTTTCTGTACTGCCAAATCCTTCCCTCAACATGCCGTGGATTTACAGTAGTCCCAGCTAAGTCTGGGATAACCAAGTCATAGCTTGAGTTGATGTAAAGCATCCTGGAGACAGCTCCATCATCTGAAGATGACGGATAATAAGGACTTTGATGTGCTTCTGCCAGTGGCCTCAGATGCAACCGACAATTGTATATTTGATCCTCTTCAGGAGAAAATGGAGATTCAATAAAAGTTGAACTTGAAGTCCAAAATATTGGGGCGTGGTAAGTAAGGGGTCTATCAGAGTCCCCAACCTTTCGGCAAGCAATGCCCCCAACATCATCATATGACACCAGATAGAAATCCAAGCTCATGTCATCACAAATACCCTGCAACAACAGGTGGAACGAAAACTTTAGGTAGGTTCATTTCATTATATTTGCAACACTAAATTTAGAAAGTCTCCACTGTGACCTTAAGCAGAGAAAGTGGATAAAATTATGTGGACCTAAAACTCATGAA
Organism: Sesamum indicum; assembly: GCF_026168435.1. Taxonomy (NCBI): domain Eukaryota; kingdom Viridiplantae; phylum Streptophyta; class Magnoliopsida; order Lamiales; family Pedaliaceae; genus Sesamum; species Sesamum indicum. The sequence continues at coordinate 28,671,340 of NC_142659.1, read as the reverse complement.
AGTCTGAGGCAAGCTCAGCCTTTGCTCATACATCTCCATCGTACCCGTACTTGAAAAAGAAAGGGAAAAACATTTATTCAATTTACGATGCAAGAAGTAATCACATTAAAGAATTATCAACTCTAGAGGCATTTAAAACTCGCAGTCCAGGGTCCAGATTTCAAGTAAAATCCATTAATCCTATTTTGGAATTTGGGTTCCAGTGACAGAAACACTGACGAAAACTTTTCACACTTCAGTTGGTGTACACACAGCATGAACGACTACTGTAATTTAAGGGAAAATATCAAAAGGATTTATTTGGAATCACAGTTGAATTTTAAAACAAAATTCAATGTGCGAATGCAAGATAAGAATTCCCAAGAGAATATAGCAGCAAAGCCTTCTCTTGTACTCAGCCAAGAGAGGGAGCCGGGGAGGGTTTGGCAGTGGTTGACCAGTAAAAAGGGCCACTAGTTCCCATGGATCCTTAAGTCTGATCTAACTAATGTAATTTAATCTTCAACACACTTCTAACTAGCTTCATAGCAATTGATAGATCCATAAACGCACTGCACAAAGTTTACGTATTTCAAATCTATCTATCAAAGCAAAGTATAGGCATCAACCATCTTGAACACACTCTTCAAACCAAAAATTATGCATACATGTATACTCATTTGCAGATGCAGTGATGGATTAACTTATAGTTCCACGCCATTTGGTTCACCCTTTATTTTACATTAGATAAATTATAGTGAAGAGTATGACTTACATTTAGTAGAAACTAATTTGCATAAATACTAATATTAGCACAACACTTTTATTTGCAGATGCAGCAAAAGGATTTGCATAGAATCCCACTTGGTTTTTTAGCCCTTTACAATACATAACCTAATTCAATATCTGAAGAAATGCAACTATCTGAAGCCACAGTAATCATGTGAGGCGGATAATCCAACACCTCATGAGATTATCATGCTGTAATCCTACTTTCACTAGTAAGTCTAAGATTTACCAAACCCGTCTAGATTCTAATCAAACTTGCACTGGTGAGTAAAATTCAACGTGAAAAATCACGCCCTGGTAAAATATTAGTACCTTCCAGAGGCCCTGCAATGGCCGAGCAGGTTTGGGCGAGCAATTTACGATTTTGACAAAATGCTCTGGCTCCCATTTCCTCATTCTCCCCTGTTTCTCCCTTTCCCTCCTCCTCTGCCTCCTTGACGCCCCATTACCACCAGGGCTCGTCCTATTAGCAAAATACTGATATATCTCTGTCATCAGCCTGTCAGGCGGAGATCCATACACATTCGCATACTCCTCAGCTCTCAAATTTCCTGAACTCGTAGCCCTCCCAAACCCAGAATACCCCAAATTTTCCTCCACAACGACATGGCATTCACCTATGAAACTAACATTTACCTGAATCAACTCATTCTCTACAAGCCCTGACTCGTCCAACAAATTCTCCTCCGTCAACGCAAATCTACCGTCCGGATCAAGATAATTCACCGGCTGTCCATTACCGGCAATGCTCATCCACAAAAAGGGTTTCTTGATTACCTCATACCCCTTGTTTTTCGACGGCGAAACCCTCGAACCGGTGATGTAAAACGGGCCCCACTCAAAGAACACGAGCGGGGGTGACGATGCGGCGTCCCCGCCGCAGCGGCGCCAGAATCCGATGAGGTTCTCGTATTCGTCGAGGATGCGGTAGAGGTGTTTGTAGGAGATTCTGCCACTACCCCATTTGTCGATTAGGGTTTTAGAACCCCACCGGCGGTGGCACATGGAGAACCAAAGCCGCTGGTCGTGGCGGTAGAGGGAAAGGAAACGCTTGCACGTGGAGGCGAACCCCGCCAGGTCAGAAGGGCGGAGGAAGGACAGCACGCAGAGCTGAACGTCCTCGGGGAAATCGCTGAACGATAATGGAATTACTGCTTCCATTTTCTTTCGCTTCTTCTCCACAATTCTTGAGTTTTGCGTATGGAAATTGAATCTTGAACGAATATGGGATCAGCAAGCCGCTTTCAATTTGGGTAGGGGTAGTAGGGCAGTGGGGGAAGAGGGATATACCTCTGAAATGCTCTTCAGCAACCCAATCAATCCCCCCGAAAATAATCTCTCTGAAAATTTCTCTATAGGAATTTTTGGGGCAGCAAAACAGCTTGTTAGGTAGATTTCATTTTTCAATAGATTATTTAAAAAATTTGATATTTAAAAAGATCAGAGAATTAAAAAAAACGTTTATTTGATTGCATATATTAAAAGCAAAAATATTAATTTGATTGCATCAACATTATAATTTGGAGTTAAATATAATCTAATTATCATAAATCAAATATTTACCAAATAAATTGATTGTATAATAGATCAAGAATGTGTCGGGAAATTCTTACCTAAACTATATTTATCGAATCAAACCAATTTTAGAGGTGTAATAAACTTGACATGTAATTAATCATTTTTTTTAATTGTGAATTGATTATATGATAAATATATTATACTTATTATATAATTAGTTCAAATTTAACCATATCAGGTGCGCTGGACCAAATATAAATTGATTTGTAAACTTAATAGAAATAATCAAAGTAAATAAATGAAATCTTGGTCTATAATACATGGGATATGGTGACAGATATATATTATTACACTTGCCAACTTAAAAGCTCAGTCTTGCTCCTAACCAGACATCCTCATTTCAGCAGCATTATTCAGACAACAACGGACTAGTTTGCTGCAATGCATCAAACTCATGTACTCAAAGAAGTAAACCAGCATGAAGAATTTGATATGCATTACATCTTTAGAAGCTGAAAATGTAGTACTAGCTACTTCACAAATCACTATCATCGAATTTGGATGTTTGATGACCTTTTCTAAAAGGCAATCTATCGACAGACGCCCTCCCGTCTGGCTAATCTTCCGAATCACGATGTGGTTTTCCATCAGCACCCCCTTGATCACCACCCTCAAAATTTTGCCTCAACAATGCTTCTACTGATTCAGGGGGCAGATAAGACTTCCCCTGGAGAAAAATCGAGGAATATGTGCCGAAAAACTCTGTGTATGATGGCAGAACAAACCTGAGTGTGGCGTCTTTGATTTGCTCCCGCAAATCTGCATCAGAAACAATCTTGTAATTGCTCCTATGCCTCTTGCATATCTCTTCAAATCCAGTCATAAAAGCCTCCATTTTCAACTTCACTACGCCTCCAACTTCCTCTTTGTTGTTCAGTCTCCTGATTACTTCTTTGTCCAGGAGTTTCACTAAACTACCCCAGGCTTGTTTCTGATACAGATAAGCTGATTCTTCTGCTGCGTATCTGTATCTCTTCTTCATGTATGGCTCTCCCAATAGCTTCCCGAGTTCGGTGTTTCTAGTCCTCATGTATATGTACCAGTATGTGTTCATGGCAAAGATTTGTGCAAGAACTTTGTCCTTGTAACGCGACTTCTTGGACTCGACGTTCCTCTGGATAGCCTCCATGACATTGGAAACAGCGCCTTTGAGCAAATCTTGGTCGTTTTCGGGATTTGAGAGGATCCCAGATTTCCAGAGCTGCTCAGTTCTGAGTACTTGTGCCATCGGTGCACTGTAATTGTCGATAGTGAGGTTCTTGAGGTAGTTAATGGCGTAGCGAACGAGTTTAGGAACAGAGCCGTCTTGAGGTGGAGGGAAGCCGTCTTGATTGTCTTCAATCTGCAGGCCGAATTCCCAAAAGACTCTAGTTGATGCATGGACAAGGAGTTTCTCTAGTTCTCTGAACCGGGAGCAGATATCAGCACCAGATTCCCCATCAAAAACGTCGGAGAATTGAGGTTTGAGCTTTTCTAGTGAATCAAACATGTCTAAAAGCTTGAACAGCTTCTGGGGTTCTTTGCTGCTTCGTGCCACACCTTCTCCAAATCGGAAGAAGACAGCGAATATTCTATCAGCAATCTTGATGAAACACTCTGGCCAGACCATTCCTTCCATGATGCTTCCTAGAACTTGGCTGCAGAGATTCTTTTCGGCTACGAAAACAATTTTTACTGCCAGTTCAAAGTGCTGGATCCAAAGAGCTATTGATGTTTCTAAACTCTCCCACTCCATTTCGTCGATTTCTTCAGGGGTGTAAGTTTTTAGGTAGTCCGGATTTAGTCTCATTAAGGCTTTGGCTGCCCTTATATACCTCACCTGTTAAATAAGGGCAAAAGACATAACTAGAATTAAGGAAGCCTTTACCATACATAAAATCAGGTCAATGATCTTTCATGAATGAATCAAAACAAGTCTAATTTCTAACTGACTTGTAAATCAATGGACAAGAAATCATGAAAAAGAGAGAAAACACACACACACACACACACACAGAAACAATTACTCTCACCTTTACAAACATGTCAATGCATAAATCCAAGCAATCATTTGCCGCCAATGTCTCAGAAATCCTCCTAAGTACCTCAACCTCCAGCTCGCTGCCCAAACTATTACTCACCAAGTTCTTACCATCCACAGCTTCCCCCTGATGTTCACCTATATTCTGATGCCTTAGCTTCTTCAGTAGGCCCTCATACTCGTCTTGCAAATTCAACAATGCCTCGTCCAGAAGCCCATCAAAGCTCATAGAATCCACCTCCGTCTCACAGATTGCCTTAAGAGTGATCAACGTCTCCCTCAGACGTTCCGTCCTGTAACGATCCGTGGCCTTAGTCCTGCTCAAGAACTCAACAACTTCTTGCAGCTTTTGAATAGCTGGATCGCTCTCTCGGCTGATGCAAACAATCGCTTCTTTTAACTTATCCACGCAGTCCACGTACTTGATCAGCTTCTCCAGCCTCTTCCTTGAATTCTTCTCAGCCAGCAGCCCTGAGGCTATCTCAAGAAGATTGCGCTGGACGGATTCGAAGAGCTTGAAGCTCTCCAGGAGGGCCAGGCCTGGAGATACTGCCCGGTTTATCCTCGTCTCGAGAGCTTTGGCTGCTATGGACAGGGACTGCAATGGGGCTACCCTTTTTGAAGCCATGTTCAGGTTTTCTTGTATGTACTCAAACTTTTCATCCATCTTCTCGTAACTTGTGTTCATGTCGACAGATGCTTTGATTAGGGTTTTAAGATCAGAATGAGCAGCTTGTAACTCGATCAGAATCGGGTCATCTTCGTTTGGGAGATCCATTGATCAACAGACGAGTGTGTCTGTGTGTGTTCTTGTGGGTGTGATAATGTGTGTGTGTTAGTTTTGAGTTGTGGGGAAAGTTGGCAGAAGTGTGAAGAGGACAAAAGGGATATGTCCAATGAACATAGATTTTCGATGTAAACTAAGAACAAATGGCAATCGGGAAAGGAAATGGACAATCCATCGATGGATGGATGCGGAGAGTCCAAACATGACAGGCGCCGGTATTGCTTGAATCAGTCCAAAGGGTTGGAATTTGTTGAATAAATTCATAATAAATTTTTGAGTAACTTATATACCTAGATTCCAGAAAGGTTGGTATAATTACGAATATTCTTTTGTTATTTAAAAAATTATAAATATTCTCTAATATTTAATAAAATTATGTAATCTTGAATGAACCACTGAGACTAAAATTATCACTTTGCTTTTACCGTATTTTTTTTAAAAATAAAAATTATAAAAAAATTAGATAACATGAATGCAAAAATTTGAAAAATAGTAAAAAAATATCCACTTAGTTTATAAAAAAATTCAAAAAAAATAATTAATATTATAATTAATCCATAACATTAAGATCATTTTAATTAGCTCATCATAAAAAATTTAATAAAAACTTAATAAAGATTAACGGATTATGCTCATTATTAGATAATCATTAAAATCAAGACAATAGTAGTAATTTTTCAAACAACAAGTAGATATTTATAATTATGTTAGACCTTATAGGAGCTTCTTGTAATTTCCCCTAAGTTTTTTAGACTATTAATTATTTTCATTATGAAATATTCTTTACACGTCTTATTCACATTATATAATTAAATATGTGATGGATGTGTTAGAAGTTCATATAATTAAAAGGAAACATAAGATTGATTTTTGTAAAAATTATTAAAGTTCATAGTTAGTCCAAATCACACCCAATAAAACCAAATAAAATTAAACTCTTTGTGAATATTCCAAATAAACGACAAGATCATGTGTGGTAATGTTGTTGTTAATCATATGAAGTATGCTAGAAGAATAATCTTGTGCCACAAGGACGTTGTCTTGAATGAACTCTCGTCTGTTTTATCTCAAAAACATAATTTTTTTTTTTAAAAAAAAGGAATATGATCAAGTTCAAAAATCCGAAAAAAAAATTGTTTACTGCTCTATATTTTAAGTTTATTGTTTCTAGAGAGGAAATTAAAAATGAGTCATAGTTAAAATAATGATAAATATTAATTAATTGTAATAAAAATTTTAATTTTTATATTAGTTTTGTTTAATTGTAATTAATAATATTGATTTATCTATATTTTTAAGTTGGTAGTTATTTATAGTGCATTGAGAAATTAATTTTTTGTAGTGCAATCTATGATTAATTACCTCCATACCCTGCCCAATTATTTAAAAACATTAGTTGTTTTTCACAAAATAAATATCAAACAGAGATTAATCCATCATATTTCCTTTTGGTCAACACTAATAACAAAACAGACAGGTAGACAGCATAAGATTTCATGACATGACATTAATTAATGAAATTTATACTGTAATCCGATTCTCTGCGCACACAGACATGAACGATGGAATTCTGTGTATCTGATTTCACTATTCTCGCCCTGATTTCCGCGACAATGTGGTAACTGAAAAAAAAAAGAAAAAGATCACATAATTCCCACTTAAATGTAGCTAATTTTTTTTTTTATTAAAATAGATTAGTTTCGAACCCTAAAATTTAATATAATTATAAAATATTTATTTTTTTAAAGATTATGTACACCTATACTGAATTATGTAAGTCTACACCAAACTTTTAATTTAAAATAAAACAATTAATGTTGAAAAAAATATATTATTAAACTAAGATTATTATAATTAAAAAAGAATATGGATAATTTCTAAAAATTTATAATTAGAGGAGGAGAAATGAACATAATTTAAGGATGATTAGGTCCATTGGGAAGGATATTTATAATATCTGTTGCAAATTCCTTACAAGAAGCAACAAGAAAGTGAGACAGATACAAATGCAGATGATAAAATAATATTTACTGAGAAGATGATACTGATCTGTGTGCATCTAATTAAGTATACATAAAACCGCTGTCTAATTATCATTCATATACTACACAACACCACTATCATTTCATCTATTACTCGTTAGTTCATCATCATTTACAACTTGCAATCTTCCACGTTTTTCAGGCTTCTTCCATTGCCCGAAACCTCCACAAGAACTGGTAATCCTTCGCCTGACACCCCAATTTCACACCCTCGCAACAAGCATTCACGCTATTCTTCTTCCCTTTGCTTTCCCACTCGATTTTCACCCGGCAGCTGAATCCTCCCGCCGACGCTATTTGGTGCTCCGAATCCTCGAAATGGAGCAGGACCTCTCCACCAATCCTCTTGCATGCACCGCCTCCGCTCTTTGTGGCGGCGCAGTCCAGCCAGCCGCATTCCGGCTGGCCCACCATCTCCTTGTAGGCCGAGTTGGTGATCCTCACCTTGTTGTTTGAATCGGATACTATGGTTGGAATTTCTTCCGCCTCTACGGCCGCCTCCACCTCTTCCGCGCGCGCCTTCAGCGTGGTCATTTGCCGCCCCGGATCTTCAGCGATATTACTCACAATGATGATCGAGCCGACAGGACGGACAGGCCGAGGCGAGATGACGCTTGGCTTCACGGGCTCTTGAAGCTGCGGCAAGAAGTCTAATTCCTCGGGCCCTTGATCTGTAGCTGTCATGTTCAAATCTATCCCTTTGCTGCAGGAGTTGTCCATTTCTTTCCCCCGGTTGAAAATAGGGGCCTGAACGGCAGCGGCGGCGGCGGCGGTGCAGCATAGTAGAGGAAGCGCCACCGACTCCGCCAGGGTAGTGACGGCGGTGTCGAGGCCGCACTTAAGCGGGACAAGATTCGGGAGAAGAGAAATCTGAGGCGGACCATGAGAAAATCCATGCATGGCCAGGTTCTTGGCAGGAGAACTAGTAATGACCTGATAAGGCGGGGAGAGGCCCTGGAGACAGGTTCTAGTCCGCTTGACGGAGGGCGGGGCAAAGGCAGCAGTGCGGCCGCGCTTGCGGGTCCTGGTGGGGCGGGCCTGGAGGTGAGCCCAGACGTTCCTCAAGTAAGGAGACTTCCTTATACCATTGGGGAGGGCTGAATTGTCATTCTCGGCGGGGGAATTGGGGGAGGGGGCCTCAGGCTTGGGCGCAATAGGCCTGTACCTGGACATGATCTCAGCGGTTCTTGCAGAGGCATAAGGGCTGATTGTCTGGATCATTTTGAGGAAAATCAAATCAAAAACCAAAGGGAGGAAGAAGAAGGGGGGTGAGGAGGAGTAATGTTGGGGGGGGTGGGGGGTTATAAGAGGGAATAGGGCGAATGAGAAGGCGGCAACATAAAGGGATATGACAAGGTGAAGTGACACTTGGAGGAGTAGGGTGGGGTACGTGTTTGAGGAAGTAAGAGACGGGGACATGTGGGATTTCAACAAGTTTTGAACCAACATGCATGCTTACACTTAACCCTTTTTTTTTTCTTTTCTTTTTTTACTTCTTTTTGGTTGATCCATTATTATTTGATTAGGCTATATATTATTTTTTTTTTCTTTTCTTGTAAAGTTAATAATAATACACTTAAATATTAATTATAAATACTTAATCTACATTACGATGCTTTATAATTTGAAGACTGTAATCTATATATGTTTCTAATAATATCAATAAAATCATACTATAAATGTTGACTAAATTTTTTAGTACATCTAATAAATATAGATAACGTGAATTTATATTAGTAAAAGATTCAAAATTAATCTATATTTTAAAAAATTATACTACAAAATATAAAATGAACACCTTTACAAAAATTGGGGTAATAATTAATATATCCTTATTAGTTATATAATATCCATTCAAGAAAAATCAAATTTTAGTCTATATAACTCAATATTCGTGATCAAGAAAATCATATTAATTTCCTAAATAAATGAAGTAATTAGGGGGGGAGGTGTAGGCCCAGTCCTCGTAGAGCGTAAGCGAGGAAAGGATGGTACGTGGAGTGTTTTGATTTGTGGAGAAGGAGAGTGAAGGAGTTGTGTGAATGTGATTTGTTGAGAGGGAGGGCAATTACCAATCGGGCGGTGGGCGCTAATCTGAGCAGAGGAGTCAAGGGGCCCTGTGGTGCAGCAACGCGTGTGGAGTTGGGGTGCATGCATGCCTACACCTATCACTGATTTCTTTGGCTCACCCACACCCACACCCGCCTCTTATTATTCCTTGTACATTACCTAGGTTTGTACTTTGTACTGTATCCAAACACCTTTCCTCTCTTTTCCACTTTGCTCCGTCACCACCGCTTCTTTTGTCTTCTCTATTACTATTACTATTACTATTATGGGGAAATTTTAGTGCGGAGATTGAATTTAAATTAATTATATACTAATTATAATATATTTATCATAATTAATATACAGTTAAGAGCTAAAATTAATTAAACAGTAAATATGATATACTTATTTTATATTTAATTTGATTCAATCAATCCTAATTTGAATAAATTTTTTTCTAAACGGATGTACTCTATTCGTACTGTACACCACTAGTCTAATCTCGTACACCACTTATATTATTATACATATATGATATAACATAGACACGTATATATTGGATGGTACTCATATAGAAAAGCATAAATATAATATTCTTATACACTAAATGATGATATAATTTTAATAAATAGTTTGATTTTATAATACATTTAAAAGTAGTATTGATCCACATCTAAGTCGTCTCGAGAATAGTTCGAATGAGATATAGTTCAAAAATATGAGTTAGGCTCGCTACAAAAGCCCTTTGATGTACTTGTTCAAGCGAGATTTAAGACAATGTGATAAAATTTTGTTGCAATGTTAATAACGTCCTGTGATCCAAAATAAATGGAAAGTTACTTATATAAGACGAACTGTCCGTATTTGTATAGATCCACATGGTGTGATCTCGAGATTTCACATACAAGATGATCAATGGTCTTGGTTTTAGGCCAATGGCAAATTAGTTTGGTGCGTCCTGACCGAAAAAAAAAATCATTTAGATCCTTATCCTATAAGAGTCTTTTGACATTATTGAGGGGGCTATTTTGATCTTTTCACTGTTAGGATTGACATATCCCCATTAATTATATTTTTGTAAATTTTATTTTTTAAAAAAATTAAAACATATATACATCTATAAATTTAATAATATTTAGTTCTTTGATCATAATTTCTTTTATAATGAGTATAAAGTTATCTATCCTAACATTATTTCTGTTTAAAAAGTTAATATTATAAAAGAAGCTGAATTTTCAAGGGAAGTAATAATTGAGAGTTGAAATCCCAACTCTTCACAAGCATCAGGCACAGTCATTGCATCTGGTGTTCATGGACTCACCATAGAGTAGAATTCTCGAGGAGTAACGGATGAGTTTGGAAATCAATTTAGTTTATTTTAAATTTGGAAGAAAAATAAATAGCAGTGGGAGATTACAGTGATGAGTGGTGAGTTACGCGTGTCGCTTGACCTGCAAATACGTTTTTGTCTTAAAGTGCTAACCACTGTAAAGCGCGCCTACTTTGGCGACCAATCGCAGTTCCAGACCATGCCTCTTTTAAATCAATGCCAAAACGTATTGCATTTTGAATAATATCAATATGATTATTAACTCCAATCGGAAGCTTCACTGACATAATGCTTCTCTGCACTTGATTTTAGTAAGAAAAAACAGTCACTTTTTTTTTTTAATTACAAACATTTATCCATTAATTCGATTTCATAAATCTTTATTATTTATGTTTTAACCCATTTGAAATTATGATTGACTTTAATATTTGAATAACATAATAAATTAAATCGAAAAAAAAAAAAGGGCAAGTAACACTTGTACACATTAATTACCTACAAAAACATAGGAAGTAGAAAATTTGTTGAAATGTTGGAGTTCTAGTGATTTAGATTGGCAATGGTCTGAATTAGATTCGAATTTATTTTGAAGTCTTGAACGGATCTGGAGTCGGACTAAGATTTTAGTGATTTGGACATGGTTACGGGCTCACCACCCACTTGCCCCAGTTATATTTTCTTTTGGTTTATTGTATGTATATTTATAATATATTTTTTATTTATACTTACATATAATATATACACTTAATATTTTTATAAATTAAAATGATGATTATAAATAATTTATAGATGTTGTAATATTTATATAAGTAACACATATTCTAAATTCTTTATATTTTAATGCCTAAAATATGAACTTATATTGATAAAAGAATATTAATCTTTTAATAATATTATTGACTTATATTTATAAAGTTATAGTAAAATATTATCGGGTCCATCGAGTCTAATTTAGGATTTCGGGTCTGAGGCGAGTTTGAGTTCGGATCGAAGATTTTGTTAACAGGTCGGGTCGTAAATTCTTGGACAAATTCACTCCAAATCCACTCCGTTGCTTCCCCTAAGTTCTACACTCTAATTTAGAGATTATTCAATTGGTTTGTCTAGCACCAATTGCTCTTATAATATGAAATAGGGAAAAATACGATCAGCTCTTTAAGATTTGATAAAATTATGAATATTTATTCATTTATTTGAAAAATTATTAATATATCTCTTGATATTTGATGAAATTATATAATTTTTTTTAAAAAAATAAAAAGTTGTAAAAAAAATAGACGAGGTAGATGGAACATTGTTAAAAAATTATCCACTTAGTCCCTAAAAAATTTTGAAATATTTTTCTAAAAAAAAGTAAAATTATAATTCGCAATCCGCAAGAACATTTTGATTAGTTTACTACAAAAAAATAAATAAAAACTACGGATTGCACTAGTTGTTTGCCGATCGATAATATTTAAAAAATAATAGTGAATTTTCAAACAATAATGAGTTATTTATAATTACATGAGCACTAAAAATTTTGAGTTGCAATGTTGGTAGCAGTTAGCAACAAAAACCAGTGGTACGAAGAGCTTTGCGACGTTAAGTACACAAGTTCTGGTACGTGGTTCCACAACTAAGACTACTTGTTGCAAGTTTGGAACTAAATATGGTGACAACTTCGGCAGTTGAAGGGCGTAATAATGCGGGCTGCTGAGCTGCTCTTCTGGGGGAGGCGCTGCTGCTGGTTGATGGAACCGAGGAAGGCTGGGGCAGAAGAAAGGCTTGATGAGTAATGATGCGTGGGTGAATTCCGGCGTCAGATTCCTACTGCTAAACTTTCTGCTTCATTACGCCACTGCTTAACAAAATGTTCTCTCGTTGAGTGATGGATAAGAAAATAGTACATTTTGCTTTCGTTGAGAGTCGAACTCAAGACCTCCCGCTTACTAAACGGGTGCTCTAACCAACTGAGCTACGAAAGCTGTTTGACTGCTCTGCAAAATTGATCCTCAAAAAAGGAGAATTAAATTTTATTATGTAACTGAAATAATTTATTTTGTTTTGAAAAAAAGGAAGAACATAATGTAGTAAATGCATTCCTATCGACCTAAGGCCCAGCTGAGTTGTTCTCCGTTATGTACAAAAGACAAGGACCCGTGCATCTTTTTTTTCTTTTAGGGGTATTTATATTTAATAGGAACAGCTATTTAATAATATAAAATTATTTTTTAATAAATTAATTACAACATGGCGATTAGCAAATTTCAGTAGCAAATAAATTTATAAAATTGACTAACAACTTAACGTGCTTAAAAATAAGTTAGCCTAAGTGACACTAAAAAAGAAAAAACAATAGGCTTATTGTATCCTCTAAAAGGTTCAGAACATCTCATGCTCATAACGCTCTTAGAAAGCCAAGGATGGCCCAGTCTGCAGTCTAATTAAGCAGGTCCAAACAGCTCAAGTAGCTCAAGAGGAGGACCAAGACATCCCCCGACTCGAACTATGTGTAAAGCTTGACAAATCATTTGGTCAGAAAAGCACACACACGTGGCAGTCCGTTCTTCCACATGGCACCTCATCAACCCAAGTGTCAATAACCACCTTGGACTATATTAGCCCTAGGAAACCAACGTGAGCAAGGAGGATCTCCCAACAGTTGGGACTCCTCACAGGTAAAGGGTCTTCCAAGACAAATAGTACTCCTACTAAAGCACTCCTAGCTATGGATCCACTCTCTAAACACCTCTCTTCCTCTTTAAACTATCCCTTAAGCTCTCTCTAAATATATTATCACGTGTTCTTGATCTTTTCACCAATTTTATTCATCATATTTCAATTTTCAATCACATTTGTTCACTTTTTGGCTTTATTTAATTTCAAATTCAATACTAACTTGGCATCGGAATGTCAACGCCTTCTTTGCAGGTTCATTAAAGAAATATTTCTTTAAAATTGTAATTCATTAAAGAAATATTTCTAAATTACAAAAGAAAAAATAAAGTAAAAGAAAGGGTCAGCTTCTACCAATTTTTTGAAATTCATTTAATTTGTGTTTGGCATTTATCAGTGAAGAGTTTATATTGGAATCACAATCTATACTATTAACCAAGCTTTAATCTCTATTGGTCTGTCTTTTAATACATTCACAAATTTTTAAAAATTACTTTTAATTGATGAGAAATTGATAAGATAAGTAAGAAAAAATTGCTGAAAAATTATTTGTAATTGATAAAAAAACTGCTAAGTGAAAGAAAAAAATATTAGAAAGTTACTGAATAATAGTTTATAAATATTTATTTATGTATTTATAGATCAGTTAATAAATACACATTATTTGTATGTAATAAATTTTAATTATTAACTTAAAAAGAAGAAAAGAGAAAAAAAAATGATGTTTGGTATTATTTTTTATTTTAGCTATGAGCACAGATGTAATGTATAATTAATTTAATCCCATTTGATATTATGCTAATAAAATGCAAAATAAATAATCAAATACTTTATTCTAAAGTAGATTATATATAATTAATTAATCTCATTTGGACTATAATTATATATGATATGTATAGAACGTGCCTCAAAAAATAAAAATAATAATTGAATGAGGAAGGTAGAAAGGGGTAGGGGAAGGGGACAAAAATGGTAAGCACATGGATGGCAACAGCACACGTGTGGCACTTTGACTAAACCTATTCCCCAAAAGCCCCTTACCCGCTCCTCCACGTGACCTCAACACATTTCCCATTTTTTTTTTAATTCAAAATTCCCAAACACTTTCAATTCTTTTTTATATTTATCTCTGCAAAATTAATTCAATTTTAATCATTCTGGTCAAATATTAATACTTTTAATTGTAATAAAATTTCAAATAAATGATAAATAAAATTAAAAGAATGCATTCTATACAGAAGAACAATATCTCCCACATATATTAAAATCTGAACCCATGTCCTCTAAAATTATGAAGTTTCATATTCTGGCCAACAAAAAGACAACAAACTCGCCCAACTATTATTATTCATAATTAAATAAAAATAAAATTAAAAAATAAAAAAAAGGAGTGGTCACTCACACTCACCTAAAAGACGAATTGGCATTTCACACTCGTACAGGACAAACACCTACATTAATAATGTTCACACCACACCACAAAATCAATTACCAGTCATTTCAACAATTCTTTTTTTTTTTTTCATTAAATCATTTTTAAAAAATAAATTAAACAGCATCTAAGATTCTCCTCCACGTATATTAAATTATATAATTATCCCTTCTATAAACAAAGAATAAATATTTAAAAAATATTACATAAAAATGTTAATAAGGAGTAAAATTAAAAATTTATGTAAATTTTTTGTTAAGGTCGGCATTTTTCGTTGAAACTCTAATAAAATGTGGTCAGGTGTAAGCAGGAAATTTTTGAAACTTGTGCCGCTATTTCTGCAATGAGACAAAAACATTGCTACAACTAAAACGATGACAATTGATTTTTTTAAGAATAAAAAATCATGATAAATGCCGATTAGAACTTATGTTATCGTATCGTATTGGTTTGCATGATAAATAATATTAATTTGTCATGATTTTTAAACCGTAAAAAAAATTATTATTTTCTTTAGTGAAATAAAAATAAAGAGATGATGCTTAGTTGAAGTAAGGAAACTGGAACAGTTGTGGAGTCAAATATTCTTGGATTTGATGACTGTAACCCCACGAACGCAAACATATAAATACATGTTATGGTGTTTGAAATAATGTGGCATAAGATGAGAAAATGTTAGCATCAAAAGGGCCAAGAAATAGGGAGAACAGTACAGTCATATAAAATAGATAGAATTAGCTAACCTTACATTTCAGTGTTGTCAGTTTGAAATTGAGTGGGTCATGCTTCTGCTTCAGCTTCACACCTCACACAATTTTATTTTTTTTTTTTAAAAAAAAGATACTATAAATATAAAATGGCAATTTGACATTATTGTATTAATTTTTTATAATTTTAAAAAAATTAAATTGATAAGATAGCTGATTTATTCAATTTTTAGAATTTTATATTAACATAATTGGTCAATTAATATATTTTATTTTTATTTATAGTATATTTTAAAATATAAAAAAGTATTTATTTATATGTATATATAGGCGGCGTGACACGACAAGTAATTTATATATATCTATATATATAAGTGGAAATACAATTTTTTTTTTTTCTGTGTATGGATGCAAATTGGCTGTCAAATCTGAGAATGATAGTCCTCTTTTTTGAGTTTTGTGTGGTGTGTTTGTGTTAGGTCCACTCACAACATTTATTGTTCAGATGCCTTTGCATTATTGAGCTATTGGAAAAAATTCACTCTTCTATCCAGTGAAAGTGGTTAGAGAAGTTTGGTGCACACCAAGTGTTTGTGATTGTGTAAGTTGATTTGAGATCTTCATCACCCAAGAATTGTTGACATTGGACTTTATATTACTCATCTTGTTGTATATGTTGATTAATTAGCCTTTTGATAGACTTGCACGCATAATATGTGATTGTTTTTGGCTTGTAATATTCCGCGAGGCATTATTAATCTTACAAGACCCGATGTTTCTGACCGATTTGATAATTTCAGCGTTACGATTTTATAAGTTTTTATTGGTGAAGCTTTTCAGTGTTTTGAGGTTTTAAATCTTATACTCCCTCCATTTTGAATCAATTTATCCAGTTTCACTTGTAGACAAGAGTTGAAAAAAAGTAAAGTGTTTTGCATAATTCTATACTATCGGTCAGGAAAACGGTGCTTGAAAGTGAATGGTGTCAAACGACGAACTTTAAATGATGAGGTATTTTTGAAAATAAATTTTATTCTAAAACGTACAAAAAAATCACATGGGATTTTTATTTCAAGATAAATGGAGCAGCCAATTCTAGGATAATTACAAGTTGTATAGAGATGCATATAGTTGAAAATAAGAAAATAAAAGCAAGAACAAAGAAGTAAATTTCCACACGGTATAACATCCTTGGGAACTGAAAAAAGAAAATATGGTATGATGTCAAAATGTACTCATTTGAGACTTAAGGTAGCACAAATTTCACAAGATAAATGTAAAAATATGCAATGAATGAAGGGTCAGATCTTCGGCAGAGATCAACTTCACTGATTTTTTGAGAAAGAGTTAGATAAATTTTTCAGAATATTATAAAAAAAGAGGACAGATGGTAGAGAAGATAGGGTCAAATTGATGTCGACTTGTTTTGCTTGCATGTTTGTTTGTGACTCCACTGATGTAAGAAAAAGATGGAAAAGAAAGAAATGTCCTGTTGTGATTGGAAACTTATGGAAAGATTTCAAACTTCTGAAAAGGGCTGATTTTGTGTAGCATTTGACCTTACAATTTGCAAGGGACCATAAGCACCTTTCTGTGCACCCCCATACTGCTACTATATCTTCAACTTAGAGCCATTGTCAATCAAAGCTGGCAAACTCTATATTCTCATTAATTCACAACCAAATTCAAGTTCAAATATTAGACTTTTAATTGCTCGCGGGAAAAGATTTCAGTACGATTTGGTGCCTCAGAATTCTCGAGTGATGAATTTGAAGTGGTCGTTGTCGGAAATAAGGTAGGAACAGAGGTATGTTCTTGTCAGTTCTCGAGATTATTTTTTATTTTTTAGTTGTATGTATCGTACTAATAGAGGTTCAAACAGTATAAAGTATTGAAAGGACCAAATTGCCCTCCGAAAATATGAAATTACCAAAACAAGACATAAATTCGCATTTTTTTTAGTAGCTAACCCGGTGACCCGAATTATGAGTTGTGGATCCTCAACCCATCCAACAGCTATATGGAGTATGGAGTCTAACATATAAGCCTCTATAAATACATTTCGATAACTTCTTGATCATGTTTACTAGATGGGGCTCTATTACACATGTATGTGTTTATTACATTGACACTAAGCTCTGCAACCCTTATAACTTTGAACTAATACTGGTGTTGTCATCAAAAGATCTTTGTTGAGGGCACGACAAATCTAACTCTATGTTGCAGGCCGATCCCATCATCCAACTCAAGAATACTAAGTGGAACCCACCAACAAGAATTATCAGGTCATCACAAACCTCGATCTGGAGATTCAAACTTTAATAAAAAGTGTAGATGATGTTATGTAATTAATTAATAATATAAGATGCTAAAAACACATTTTTCTTGCATATAAGGGAGCTATATTTTATGTGGGGGTAAATGCAGCTCTAGTGGTGTTGAGTTAGCAAGTACTAGTGTATCTATCATAACCTATCTGTGCATGTTAGCAGAAGCACATGATGGGCCTGTGAATCATATGTACCCTTTAGTCTCAGCTGGCTTTGCCCTTTCTCTTACTTTCCATGGGCCAATGCTGCATTAATTCCATTTTGACATCCATTGCCATAACCCTTCAACATAAGGTAACCTCTTTTGGTTAATTACAATGAACTCTCGAGAGTGTTTTTGTAATTATTTATTTTATTATTAAAATTTTATTTTCAAGAATATGAAGGAGGTGATTATAATTTCAAAAAAAAAGAAAAAAGAAAAAAATAATATATAATCAATTATTACTAATCGTTGTCATTAATATTGTTTGAATAGGTTTATTGCATGCCAATAAACTATTCAAATGAAGAAAATAAGACAAGCGATAGATGGTCATGAAGACGAGGACTGTCCTTTTTATGTTCACCTTTATGAAGTGAAACAAAGTCAAAAAAAGGTTAGGAAAAAAGTGGTTTTAATAGCCAATGAAGCAGCAAGAAATCTGAGGATCAAATTACGTTGTAATATTTAGAGACAACCTAAGCACTTTATGTGAGTTGATGCTGAGCATGAAGCTGACCAGCAGCAGCACGCCAAGCAGCTCTTTATCTCTTTTGCAAAAGCAATCCCAAGAACATTAGTTTATGTTGTTTGAAAGTAAGACCATCATGTAAAGTTCAAAAAATAAACCCTTTTAACGTTTCGATATATATTAGTAAAGGTTGTTTCAATTCCAAAAAAATTACACTGCATATTCCTGCTAGCTATCTGGTCTTTACTTTTTAGGAAAATTTGAAATGTAACGTGACTATAAGAATGAAGGATGAGTTTTGTCACAAGAATAATGTAAAGCTTAAAAAACGCCTTCTCGCTTGCAATTTTTATGTGAGGCAAAAATTTGGTGATGTGGGGGATGTTAACTAGTTTCTCTAAGGCCAAAATAGGCCTACCTGGTAGCAATGGGAGCTGCACCTTTCTAATCCTCTCTGTGAGAAACTGAGAGTTAACTTTGTGGACAAACAAATATTAGCTCTTCCCATATTCACTATCAATTGTCAATGGCCAACCCTCCCCACCCCCACCCCCCACACCCCTCCAATGAGCAAGACAACTGGCAAGTTTGATTCTTCTGGAAAGAGAGATATAATATTGGGCAAAGGGATAGAGCCAAGGACAAAAAAGAGTCTAGGATTTGAGTGTGATTTATTTGGTCTCATATCCCTTCACCTCTTCATCTTTCTCTTGTTATAAATAGACACAAACAAGAGGAAAACAGTCCATATATCACTCTTCTCACTTCACAATTATTATTGCATCTTTGCATACACTGCAAGAATACAAGAATTCAAACTCAAATTGCAAAAGCCTCATACATAGATAGATGATGAACATGTCAACTTCTGAATGCAGCAGCGGATGCGAATCGGGTTGGACTATGTATTTGGATCAACACTCCAACTCCACTGATCCATACAGCAGAGCTTATGTTCAGAACTATGAAGAGAAAGGAGTGTATGTGAATTATGAGGATGAAGAAGATGAAGATCTGTCCATGGTCTCAGATGCATCATCAGGGCCTCCACACTTCCACGAGTACGGAAACTGCGGTGTCGACACGCAGTATTATGGCTACTCACCTCCAGGTTCTGAAGATAAGAAGAAAACCAAGCAGAAAAGTAAAAGTAAAGAGACAAGAACCATGAAGCAGCAGAATTTGTGCCTTGATGATACTGCTAGCTCTCCAGTCTATCATTTCTCCCAGGCAAGTTCAAGAAAAGGACAACAACATTGTGCTTTGCTCCTTTTGTCTGAAATTGTCATTGATTTTTGTGTCGGTTGTTGGATTTCAGGGCAATGTACCTCCTTCTGGTAGTCATTACTCAGTGCAGCAAGAAGGCTTTTCTTCTGCACATTTTGAGGTGCTAGATTCTTGCTTTTTGGTTCATACATTTTGATCCTATCATTCTGTCCTGATTGCTGACATGATTATTATATCGTACAGAGTGAATCTAGATCAAAAAAGCATTTAGGCTTCTTCAAATCTTCTGCAAAAGGGAAATCAGGTGAGTGAGTTCTTCTGTGATGATTGCAAGTTGTGAATTGTAAGTATAATGCTTTCAAGGCCTAATTTGGCTCTTCCTACCGACGTTGTTCGGATTGTCAGGCAGTTTGCTGGGGAGAAAGAGGCAGTGAGAAGTGGGGAGGAGTATATTTTCTGTCTGTTGTGCTGCAGTTTGCTCAAGAGATGGGATTCCAAAAGTAAAAGGGGATGGGAGTTGAATTTCAGACATCTTTGTTTGTTGTATCTCTTTTTCATCTATTTGTTTAATCTTTTTCTACCTGTTACTTGTTCCTGTCCATGCAGTAGGGAACAACTTGGGATCATAAATGTAAAAATTAAGTTAAGAAATCATTAGAAAACAATAAACCATTTTTTTTGGTTTTTGTTCTTTTCTCAAGTTTTCTTGCATTAAGCCCTCCTGCTCTAACATAGATGAACCTCAACTGCTGAACTGCATCTATCTGTGTTCAAAACTGAAAATTTTACGTAAAATTCTTACTCAAATCAACAGATTCGATCAATCCAAGAATCATCAAGAGACAGAATTAGATAGAAACAAATGCCTTAAACTAACAATTTTAGCAGTGTATTAGGAACATACCACTTATAATAATGGTGTTTAAGCCACAAATAGACACAAAAATATGAGAGGGAGGAAATGAGTGGCCACATAGTTCTACTCCAGGGATTGCCAGCCTAGCTGAGAACCAGTTGAAGTGGACTAAGTGAGTAATCTGGTAATAAAATCTGATCTTAAACTTAAAGGGGACAGTATCTAATGATGAAAAATTGGTGGCAATAAACCCTATTTTTCTCAATTACAAATCAAAAAGCCCAAAAGGGACATCCCACCACTTATGACAGCTACATACTAAATTTGTGATCCCCATAAATATAATTCATGCAATTATTGAATTTGTTGGGATGGAATTCCTCCAAATGTGTATTAAAGCTTTTGCCATCCTCAGAATTTTGAAACCCATATCTTGGGGAATGACAGAGATTTTTGGAAAAGGACAAGGCCTCCCAGCTGTGTTCTTGGCCCTAACAATCTTCCCTTCCCCCCTCATTTCATGGTACTCTAATAATTGACAAACAATATTATCGGTAGTGAGTTAATTCAGTGTTGAATCAAATAGAACACGTATCTGGAAACTCATTTGAATTGATGGGCAATATCAAAATTTATCAAAAAGTACTATAATTGGTTTCTTATATGGGTATAAATGTATTTTGGGAGGAAAAAATAATAATCAAATTACAGTTCCACTAGCTTCTAAAATCTACTCTTCTCATTTTCTCTTTGGTATTGGTAGGCCTTTCTCAAAGTTTAGTTGTTTCAGTGACATTTACGTGATGAGGTGAACTCTTCCTCTCACCCATCAGTTAATGTGGTTGGTGCTTCTCAATCAATAAAATGAAATGATGGATTAATGGATTGATTATATAACTACCACTAACGGAGAAAATTATTTAAGAAATTCCTCTTTTGTCCAATCCTCCATCAGCTTCCGACAAAATTTACATACCACCAAAGATATAAAAATTTAAAGAAGAAAATAGAAATATTATAAAAAGACCCAAAAAGCATTTTGTCTCAATTTTTTTCTCTTTTCTAGCCAAATAGATGTAATAGGTGAAAAGCGCCCAAAAGATTTGTTTTCAACTTAAGAGTGTGTATATAATAGTAAGTGCACATGTGCCTAGATGTTTGGGAGTAACTGGGTTTTTATTAGTCTGTGCTGTACTCAACTACATGTAGCATAGTTTGTGAGGGTTGTTTTTCATTGATTGCTTTATTGCTTCCTAGTCAAATGTTCGTCCCATGTTGATACAAATATTTGTCCACATTATGTTAAAAAAAAGAAAGGGCAAGACTTGGGCCTCGCGATTGCCCCCAATTATTCTTTTCTCTACAATAAAGCATCATCAATTATTGAATAAAATCATGGATGTACACACGTGCACTACATGTAGCCACACCACGCACAAATTCAATAAATATACACAAAGAATCCATCGAGCAACTAATTGCATGATCTAACGGATAAGCATCCACGTGTGCACACTCTCAAACAATTAAAACAATTGATATTATATTTCTCACTAATTATTGACAAATATCGTCACATAATTCACTGGACTCGTCTCTTTCAAACCAAAAAAGAACAATCAACTTCAGTGAATAAAATATGAATACGAAGTATTTATTATAAAGTCTTTAATCACTTTTTGATTTTTGTAACACATGAATAGATGACCATTATGAGACTAGCAACAATGGAAACAAAGAGAGGGCCGGGTTGGGGGGGGGGGGGCGCTTGGAAAGTTGATAAAGTAGTTTAGAAAAGATGAGCATCAAAGGCAACTTGCGCGCACCCAAACAAAACCAAATATCATCCGCCGGAGTTTAAAGATCCCAAGGAAAAGGAATCTTTCAACCACATTTTATTTTAATGTACACAATTCACTCATTTATCAAAAAATAAAACCTTTAATCATCGATATTCAAAGACAAGCTTTCAAAGGAGGATATGAAAATTTCTTACGAGTACACCAGGAAAGGAACATCACACAGGTTCCAACAAATAAATGAAACTGAGCATTCCAAAATAAACTGTTGAAATATGTAAGTAATGAAAATTGAAAATTGTATTAAAAATTAAATTACTATCATTTGTTAACAGAACTATCTAAAGGGTACATTGCACAACATGGTGAAGACAGACCACCCTCCCCACCCCACCCCACAACCCAAATGAGCACAAAGAGAAGCAAGGGCAAAAATGATTGAAGGCAACATTTGTAACCTTCCAGCCTAATAGGCATTAAAGGCCCACCTTTAACAAGAGTATTATGTCCCAAAAATGTGTCTATGAACAGGCTGGGCATCAAAAGTGTCAACAACTTGTAGCCATGGTTTGTCTATGACCAGAAGAGAACTTTTAGAAAGATGTTCGACAAATAAAACAGGATCTCTGAATGCACAAAAATCAAAGTTCCTTCTACCATTGAGTTTAGACTCTAATCCATGCAGTTTACGTTTTAGTGCTCCATTGCTGTGTAACTTTCTTGTTAATCCCTGACCATTTGCCACGTCAGTGTCATCGTCTCTATCAACAGGCATCCCAAAATCGATCATGCACATTGCCCTGGAGCATCATATGACGTCAGTTTTAGTTATGGATATATAAGATGCACTAAAAGTCCAAGGAAAGACTAAGAATGCACATGGCAGCATTTCAGAGAAATTGTATTTGCTTCAATCTTCTACAAAGATGAAAAGTCAACATGAGACTGTCCGAGACAGCGAAAATCTACCATAGCTCATCACACCAAAAAAATGTATGCCACCTGAGAGTGGATTTTTCCAAAGTCCTTCGCATGGTTCATTTGAAAGAAACTGAGGACATTAACATTGTATGCTGTCCTCTATGGTATATTAACTTTAACATGAAAGTTTGTACTTGTACATGAAGCATCTCTTATCCATCAACCTAAAAGACTAAAATATGAGCTTTCTCCACAGATTGGATCAGTTGTATGTAATTTCTTTGGGTACTAAGCAAAGTCATCATGTCTTTTACTACTTCCATATTGTTAGTAGGGGCGAGAAACATTGGAAAAAAACTAGCTTAAACACAAGTAATATCAAACTAGGAAATATAAAAAATCCTAACTTATGATTGAGGATTATATACTTCAAAAACAGATTGCTGAACATACGAGATGCACTAAGTAGCTTATTTTCCACGCCCTAAATATATGAACATGAATTTTGGAGTCTAGGATGAAGTCCAGCATTGGACTCCATGCCCTCCATATTTTCCATTTGTGACATAGAAAGTCAGAATGACATGACAAAACATGTATCCGTATACTGTGACTAGTATAGATGAGCGATTACTGTTCCTTAAACAAAAGAGGTCAAACAAAGGAAATTGATAGATAAATCTTGCCCAAGGTCATGCATGCAAAAGGAGATATAAAAACAATGAAAACTACTCAAAGATTGTATGACAAACATATATGCTGTCATGGAGTATGAACTTACCTGGGACTGTAGACAATGACAGAAGATGAACTAGAAGACGGCTGGAATGAAAGACCAATCACTTCTCCAGGAAACTCCTGATATCTTCTGGGTAGAGAAAACGTATGACGCATGGACCACTCTCCCAACTGTTTGGCCTCCACATCTAATGCATACACCTGATTTGAAGAGGTGCAGATGATGAGAATATTGCTATTTTGAGGAGTAAAACCACCAGCAGTAACAGAGGCTCCATCCAATCTTGATATGAACCAGTGTTGCCTGCAGCAAAAAATAATTATATTACATCAAGGACTCCAAGGGAATATACCAATCGAAAAACTGGGTTTTGAAGTTTCGTCACGATACTTCTCTTAGAAATCAAACCAGATTTTGTTAAGACAATAAAGAATCTAATCTAATCAAATTAAATTTGTAAGATTGAGTATCATATCATCTGTTGTGATATGAATTCCACCCATTTGATTTTATCCATGCATGTTTCACATATATAAATAGGCCATTAACATAGTGTAACCTTAATGAGAGTATAATCTGATTTAACCCTTTGGTATTTGTCTGTGAACGTGGGTCAAATGACCGAACCACATTTTTCTTGTGTTCTTTTTTCCTTTTCAGTTTACTAACCTAGATATAACTCCATACTATCCAAAAATCACCATAGAAGTAGCACTGTATCTCTATACATGCACCTCCAAAAGAATTAACCCTGTGAAAAAACCATACAGTAGCTTGATATGCTTAAACATTTTAGCTTTCTGATCTAGTAGGCCCTTCCTCAAAGCAAGGAAATGGAAACAATATCAATCTTCCAAGAACTAAATATTTGAAGAAATGACTACTTACACCATCAAGTATAAATTCACTTAATTTTTTAGAACCAAAACATGAAACAGGATTTAATAAACTTTTTATTCTATTCCAGTACTAGCGAGCAGAACTAATAATATTGAATTTTCAGTATTCAACCAAAAACATGAAAGCTCATATATGACATACCTTAGGGTCTCAAGATTGAAAATATACACATCTCCAAAACAGTTGATCGCAGCTAACCACTGGCCATCAGTACTGGTGAACATTTTTGTAATGGGAGGTTCACTAGGCGGCAGACTCTCACCTCCATCTTTGCGACAAGGAGTGAAAGCATGAACTAGCTCAGCACTCCCAACATCTACCACCTGGAACAATATAAGAAGTTCCCCAAATTAGATAAGGTACTGGAGAAGGATGAGTTAAAATACAAACAAAAAGAAAAGAAAGAAATGGCAATCCATGATATCAATACAGACACAGTATGCAAGTCCTATTAAATGTCAAAAAGGGCAACGATGTGTGAGGCATCAAATCATACATTTCATCTCTACAGTCAAACTTGGTGAATGCTCAGTTTAGCTTTTTTTTTCTTCTTTTTTTTTTTTTTTGGCTATTGGCCACAAGGCCCCATAATAGATCAAAAAATATATGAAAGCCACAAGCACATCATGAGGAAAGTTACTTTTTTTAAGAATTCTGAGCATATGTGTCTTCAATAAAGTCCTCATAGAATAATCCCCTAAACAAAGGTATCCTAAACGTCTGGTGTCATCCCATTAGGTTAGTTTAATAGCACCTGCGGCTCAAATGGACATACCAGATCTCGTTTCTGCATAACCGGCCCACAATAATATAAGGGTGCAATTCATTACAATCAAAGCATTTCCAATGTAGATTTATCCTTCCACAACTGGGTGGCAGTCATCCCTCTCAAATGGGTTGTTGCCAAATGACCACATATCATGCCACCACAATGCAGAAATAATAAAACACATCGCATATCAATTGTGGAAACAAGAAGGAAGATAATACATACATATATCCTTCTGTCATGCCCAGCTAATAGCAACCGTGAAGAATCAGAGCTAAAAACCATGTAATGGGCAAACGGTAATTCCTTAGGGAGCTGCCTTTTGTTAACAGTCCACAGGCTCTTGCCTGATTTATTTCTCTTCAACTCAAATAAATTGGGTTTCACATGGTCAGAGTAGGCAAATGATGTACCCGACGAAGAAATTGTACTGCATATGATCTTCCGAGAAGCTTTGCATTTAACTCGTGCCACTAAATCGGTGCTGGCGAGCCCACCAGATGGGCCAGGACTTGTATCAGATACCATACCATTTTTCAAACGCACACAATAGATGTCTAACGAGTGTGCAGCCTGGATCAAAAGCAAAGGCGTCTGGTTGAAAACTGTTTTCAGCACAAGTTGCATGGGCATTCTCTGTGGTGCAGGGCATATATCATGTGGAGAAAACTTGGTAAACTCCTTTACAGAATACGCAAAAAGTTTAGTGTCATCGCCAGCTGAGATAAGCATGGGCACCCCCAAATGAGCCCACTTATGGTAACTGAAGTCAAGGGGCTTCTCTGGGCCACGTGACCTCTTCACCTTTTCATCAGGCGGCAAATCTATCGATCAAAGAGAACAAATTAGTTGGATCACAGAAACCGAGAGAATAAAAGAAGACAGGTAAACAAAAAGGCATTCAAATTGATAATACCAGCAATATCAAATGGACAAAGCACAAACCTACCTTCATGGCTGATAGGTACAGCTATGGTCAATGCCCTCACATCATGTGTATGCGCTCTTACATAGCCAACATAAATCCATTTCTTGATCACTTCAGGAACAAACTTCCTGTCCCTAGAACCAACTGACTCACTGGAAAGTTTATACAGTATGACCTACAAAAAAAAAAGCAGTTACAGTTACATACATTAACAAACTCGCAGAAGAAAAAGCAAGATACTCAAAATCATTTTGAGATTATAACCTAAATTATCAACCATACAAAATCATCTTAGTATAACCAAAACTGTCCATTTTCATATAATTGATTGAAGAGTCAAAGGTCTTTTAACGTATCCAACCACCACTGCTCTAAAACAGCATCAGAGGAGGAAATAAGAAGATCAACCCTATTCTAAAACAGCACCAAGAACCAGATAAAAAGAAAAAAATGGCTGAAACAAATCCAAGCATAACAACCCTCAACAAACTATTAAGATTGAAAATCCATTAAGTGATTTTCATGGGAAAAGCCTTGACCTCATGACTAAATTTTCAACTATGATGAGAAGGGTGTCATTGAGAACACAACTAATACACATCATAACCACATAAAGATAACAAAACATGAATGTACCTGACCGTCAGAACCAGCAGAAAAAACTCTGTTGTGGCTAGGAGCAGCAGATAACGCATTCACATCACCCTTGTGATAGGAATGTGCCTGAAGAAGAGTTCCGAACTTATCATCCCAGAACTGCACACTACCAGAACTGTCCCCGCTAACAATGGTTCCACATCTGAAACCAACAAACGTGGGAAAAAGAAGCATCAGTAATCCAACTCCATTTTGCAGACAATAACAAACCCACGAGACTGTAAGGAAAATGAACTAATTTAATCGAACGCATACCTCAATGCAAGTAATGACCATATGCAAAGATCACTTCCACTCCGCAGACCTCCAAGTCCAACAGTTATTCGATATATCTCATGAGCTAACTTCACATCCCAACACCTTATAAACCTATCAAAGAAAAAGTCTCAGAAAACTAAACAATAAAAAATAAATTAACGGTCTCATTTACCACCATCCACAAGATATAAACAACACTAGCATACCCATCACTACTCCCTGAATAAATTCTAGTTGCATCTGAACTCCAGGTTACACTTAGTGTACGTCCTGCAAATAACAAAAAACATTAATGTAAACCTCAAACAAGAACAGGAAAATGATATTCAATTATACAGGGCAGATTTCTCACCACTGACCCTTGGCAGCGTTCTGATGTAAGTAAGTTTTTCTGCATCAGACACACCATAGATTCGCACACAGCCATCATCGCAAGCAAGTGCTAGTCGTGTATTCTTGGCATCATTATGATCAAGAATTTCAACTGCATTTTTATCATTGTCTTCATCTTCACTTTCACTATTCTCCCCTTCATTTACACCACTAGTGAAAGAAGGATTAGCATGACCATTCTCATAAGACTTGATTTCCTGCTTAACATCGAGCAGCAAATCATTAAATGGTTCTGCAGCAATCTGCCATATTGAGATGCCAATGGAATCCAGAACCTTCTGCAATAAAACACAGCAACAAAATCAATAGCCATCAACAACTCAATAGAAGCTTCTGATATGAACCAATTGACCACAAAAAATCTTCATATGATTACTCTCCAATAATTATAATATATGTGCATTTCCATATTACAATAGAGTATAAATAAATAATACATTTTTTATCAGCTGCACATAACAAGTCCACTGATAGTAAAGGACAAAACTTTGAAGAATTAAAGCAAGCTGAGTTGGTTTGCAGCTTATTGGGAAGGCCCTATATACTTCCACTTTATAGTCTTTGCTCTCTCGGGAAGATGATAATCATATTGACGGCATCATGTAAGATAAAATGCATTTGACCATAGTATCAGATATTAATAAAAAAAATATTTCCAACATCACATTTCTACTTCCATCAAATTGTATCCACCTTTACATTAAGTTCCTAAACACCATTACAGCGGCAGAATTTTTAAATGAGCATAGACTATATAATACAGAACAAAAAAAAAACGAACTAACAAACTAGTCGCATTGCGTAGAGCGATGGTTAACCTTTTGTCTCAAATCGAACAAATCCCACTCTGAAACCGACCCGTCGATGCTGGAAGACAACAGTCGGCCCAACGGCCCTCCTCTCGGCCCCGACCGACACCACACCAGTGAAGACACTCTCGAATTAGGGTCTCCATGTATCGTCTACACGTAAAACCCCAAACAAAAAATTAAGATCCTCTAATGTTTCTAAAGAAAATCAAAGGTTTCTTTAAGCTTAAAATTGAAATATGAAAAGGAGAGTATGGTGCGGCGTACGAGCTGACGGTGCCAGCCGACGGAGCCGGGAGAAACGAGCCAAATCTCGAGCGAGCCATCAGCGCGGGCGGCGGCGACCTGTGAGCTGTCAGCGCTTGTGGCTAGGGCCACAACTGCTGATGGATTCCACTCCACCGAGCTGATTCTGTGGACTTTTAACATTTCTCTTTACTCAATTTCTGAAAAAAAATTCGGTATTTTGACAAAGAGATTTGTGGAGGAGGAGAAGAGCAGCATCAGAGAGAGAAAGCGGAGGAGTGGGCGGAGAACATAGAAGGTAGGTTTTTGAGGGTTTAAGCGCGCACGGGTTTGACCCGGTGGATCCGCGTCAGATGTTTACGGGCTGTTGGTATTGAAATTTTGGGTTGGTTACAATTCCTTTTTTGGGCCTGACCACTATTTGAATCTAGGCCTGTTGCTCTCGGCATGTCCAATAACCTCTTAAGCCCACGGCAATGTTTGGTTTCCTCTTCCCAAAAGATGAAACTTTTCTTTACAGTGCTAGCCGTACGTCGTGACGTGATATTCCTGCTTGCATATAATTTTTTATATTTTAAAATATATTATAAATAAAAATAAAATATCTAAATTAATACATTATATTAACTCTAGAAAATA
This sequence comes from Sesamum indicum, assembly GCF_026168435.1. Classification (NCBI taxonomy): domain Eukaryota; kingdom Viridiplantae; phylum Streptophyta; class Magnoliopsida; order Lamiales; family Pedaliaceae; genus Sesamum; species Sesamum indicum. The sequence continues at coordinate 28,641,824 of NC_142659.1, read as the reverse complement.
AGATCAATTTATCAATTACTTTTAAATTAATTTTAAATAAATTAGTTATCTTATGTTTTTTTTACTTCACATAAAATTAGCCCAATAATGTCATTAACCGTAATTTATAATTGTAAAGGGTCTTTCTTTTTTATCTTTACTAGTTATTGTGGCACGTCATTTCTATAATAAAAATCTTTGAAACTTTAAAATATTATGTATAAGAATAAAATAAATAATCAATATATTATATTTAAAAAAAGAAAAAAACTAATTTATCAAGTAATGTATATTTTAAAAAATTAAATATGGTAGTTATCATATCTGTTGAAAGGGTTTTTTGCTTCACAAAAAAATAATGCAACAATGTCATTAACCATCGTTTATGAATATTGAGGGTCTTTCTTTTTTGTACTAGTCGTTGTGGCACGTCATTCATGTATGTATGTAAGAAATAATATTTCACGCTTTAAAATATATTATAAATACGAGCAAATTATATAAATCAATGCATTATATTAAAAGAAGGGGGAAAAAAAAGGTAAAAAAATTTAATCTATCAGTTAGTGTAAATTTTAAAAAATTGAATAAGTTAGTATTATTTACCAGTTGAATGACATTTTAGATTTCACAAAAATTGTTGTAGCAATATCATTAACCATCGTTTGAGCTGTATGACTTGAAGTTATGGCTAAAACGAAATAAGCTTATAACATGATGAAGATCTGTAAATATATTTTGATGTTGTTATAATTCAAGGATGTTAATTATGTTTAATTCATTTTCACGTGATAAACAAAACTTGGGTAAAAAATTTATGATTTAATTATTTATATTGTCCTTTTGTATTTAACTCACTTTAATCCTAATTAATGCGTAATATAATTATTAGTCTATCCTAGGATGGATTTGTACATGCCAGCTATTATTTGCATAACCATCAGGAAGAAAGAGATATTCTCTAAGTAATTACTCAGCAGTGTTATAAAAGTTAGATGGTGTTAAATTGTACTTGCAATTGATACTCTATATTATTCATTTTTAAAGAGGTAGGATGTTGTTCAATGCAAAATTATTTATGCTCTAAAGTTTATTGCAACTTGAATTATAAAAAAATACTGTAGTTTGTTTGATAACCATTGAATTATATTACTTTATTTGAGAGAATCGTGAATCCCTTAATGATTTAAAATTTATTCATTCATATAGTTTTGACTTCTAGAATATGATGCATTTCGAGCTTTTTATTTGATCGAATCGAAAGACCCAATGAGGATCTAAAATTGCGTTTGGATTGAATAATTTAAAATTATAGATTTCAAATCCTTAATAACAAATCCTTTAAATTTGTTTGGATAATATAAAGGATATCAAATCCTTCATTCTAACAGTAAATGAAATTGTCAAACTTATTTGTGACGTGATAAAACTTTTAAAGAGTGTTATTTCACTTCTTATGTTAAAATAAATAGTTGTCATTTTTTATTTATTTGTATGAAAATGCAAAATTACACTGTCACTCAAAAAAGTTTAAAATTACACTTACATCCTCTTCAAAAAAAATTCATTTGCACCTGATCCATTTTCGTAAGATTTGGACATAAAATGCTAATATTACAAAAAAAAAAAAATACATAAAATTTTAATTTTACCTCCCATTTAACATTTTAGAGTATATTTTGTACTTATAAAGGGATAAATAATATATATATATGTATGAGTGGGATTAACATTATTATATCTTTTCCTTATAAATACAAATTATTATTTCAAAATGTTAAATGAGGGGTAAAATTGAAAATTATACAATTTTCTTGATAACGTTATCATTTTTCGCGCAAACCCTAATGGAAATAGATAAGGTATAAACAGTGAATTTTTAGGAGAGTGTGTATGTGAAATTTTGATAAAAAAAAAAAAATTATATTTTTAGAGGAAGTCCAAGTGTAATTAACCCTGTATATTATGTTATTTCACTTTGACCATGAAAAAATAACAAACATTCATATACGACCTATGTAATATTATGAAGGATCCGACTATATAAATTGAAAACAACCACTTCATTTAATTTATTTTCGAAGACCATCAACACATTTTTTAAATGGCAAAATACAAGCAACTCCCTTGTGATATTGCAAATGAGCAAATTACCCTTTTATAAAAAAATAAATAGCAATTTACCTTCTTGTATTTTTTAAAATACAACATTTTACCTCCCTATATTTTTTTTTAAAAAAATTATACGGAAGTAAATTGCTATATTTTTTTTACATGAGGGTAATGTGCTCATTTTTAATATCACAGGGGGATAAATTGCTATTCACCCTTTTTTAAAAATAAGGATATAGTTGTTTCGCTCATTTGCAAATATGTCAGAATACTTTTCTAATAAAAAACATATGTTGAGCATGTATACCAGTTCTGGATCCTATTTTCATTGTCATCTATTTACAAAAGTCTAAAATATTTTAAGATCATGATTTTTTATTTTCACAAATATTATAAAATTTATATGTAACAATTAATAAACTGTCATATCAAAGCATTTTAAACATAATGAAGTTGGAGGAGAATAAAATGGCTTCTCTGGACCTCTCCCTCATTCCCTTCTTCTCCATCCTCGTCTTTCCCCACAACACCACAATGGCCTTCAAACCTTCCACCACATTCCTAGTCCGCTCAGCTTCCCCTTCATGCCAACATGTATATTTGTACGACGACCTCCCTCGATCGTACAAATATAAATTATTAAACAACTTAACAATGTATATTTTTCAATATAATTTTAATTTTTCATATTTCATATCTATATATTGAATCTAACTCGTCTTTTTTTATTCACTTGTGAAGGTGGAAGGAAAAACCCCCCAAGACACTTACGTACCCAGCTCCTACAAGACTCATGGCATAACTTGAATGACTTCATCTCTGTGAAAATCACCTTTTGCTATCGGGAAGTCGATAGCATCGCAGATCGGCTCGCAAAAATATACTCCACGACATGCTCATGAGTTGTGGCAATTTATATAATCATAATTGTTCAAATTTTTTGACCCCTCTACTTATAAATGATGTAAGATGTCCTATTGTAATTAAAGAGCACTTTATTGGTATTTTTAATTTATTATATGTTAAGTTTTTAAAGTTAAATAATTATTGTTTACTTCTATACCCATCATGATTTTTTAAGTACATTTTGGTAGTCTTTTTTCCTTCTTCATTCATTTTTATCTTACATATGTATTATCTTATATATATATATCTTAAATATTTTTTAATTCTGTAGAAAGTAATATAATAAAAAAAGTATTCTAAGTATTTTATAAATTAGGAATAATTACTCTCTCATCTCATGATGTTTGGAGTAATTACACATAAATTTCATGTGGTTTGAAAAAATACTCATAATACCCCTGAAATTTATTTTTGTCTAACAATTAAATTTCTCAATTCGTAAAATATTCATTGAATTTGTTAATATTAATAAAAAATTAAATAAAAATTAATATTTATTATCGATTGACTTGTTACAGGCCAAATAATTTATTTTCGACTAAACTATCCTTATAACAGTGATTATATACATCATCACATTCATTAATACGTGAAACGTATAAGAATCGTTTGATTATAAAAAAAATTATTTTACCTGCAATACATCAATAAAGAAATTAATAAAGGGGTAACATAGATTTTTGTTTTTGATTTTTTAGTTAATATCAGTACATTCGGTGATTTTTAACTAATTGAGAGACTTATTTATTAGACGATAACAAATATTAAGAAGGATAGATTTAAGTTTCAATACCATAAAAGATTTATGTGTAATTGCACTAAATTTAAAAAAAAAATCTAATTATTCCAATAAATTATGCATCTACATATGTGTCGCGTTTATACTACTAAAAAGAATACTATTTAATACACCAGGTACTCTCTTGATCAGCATATGAAATTTTCAGACAGCGGAAAAATAATTTACTGGGAGCGTGCGCTCTGAGGAACGCCGTGTGATGTCCGAAGTGCATTGCGGCACTACTGCACTGATTCGCATGAAAAACTAACCTCGTTTATTGCACTGCCACTTGTAAACCCTAAACCCCCTTCTCATTAATTCAAATAGTTTGCTACAATTTAACGTTAGTTCTTCTTTTCTTGCCCAATTGAAGCCAAACCATAATACGAGTACTAGTTGTTGAGGAAGATCAGATTTCCAAGAAACGTTTTCATTTTCTTTCTTCTGGTAATAATTTGAAGAGATACTGGAGAGACAATGGAAGATGCCTACGCCAGATCCGTCTCCGAGGTATTTCTTTCTCATGTTCGGTTACGTAAAGACTGAAATCTTTAATGTACAACTATTATTTTGATTTCTTGATTATTTGTCTTTGTTCTAGATCAACTAGCAATATACAATAGTATGTTGGAGTTATTTTCTTTTTTTTTTTGTTCTTGGAATTAGTTTGCATGTTCTTTTGCCTGAATCTGGATAATTAAGGACAATTTGATCCGTTAAAGACGTTTCTTGGCCTCTATTTTAGTGGGAGTTAAACTGGGTTTGTATTGCCTTTTCTACCACTTGATGTTGTAATCGCGTGATTTCTTGAACAGGTTTTGGAATTCTTCGCTGTGGATCCGACAAAAGGCTTGACAGACTCCCAGGTAAATAGTTGGCTATTAGTGCTTGATCACTAAATCCCACATTCATTTGGTTTTTGGATAAAGCAAGCATTTCCGCCCAAAATTTAGATCAATGTGACAAGTGCTGTAGCAAAAATGGGCCCATGCTTGTGATTTTCTAATTTTTTTTAAAATATTTTTTGGGCCTTTTTCCCCGTAACAAGTACTACTATGCATTTTTCAGGTTGCAGAGCATGGCAGATTATATGGGAACAATGGTAAGAGCTGTGTTTTCGGGTTGTGGTTTAATGCTGTTTGTTTTAAGAAAAGATTAAATATCTAGAAGTTTGGGAATTGCCAGTATTGATTGGAAGAGAACTGGGGGTGAGTAAGTAGGCGGAAATTTGAAAGGTGTAATTATTGTTTTGACTTGCTGGCACTATTATCTTAACATCCGATTTCTTTTGTTGCTGACATCTGGTATTAATGAAGAAATTAAATATTAATTCATTTTCTCAGCACGTTTAGCATTCTGTTAATTTCCAAGAGTAATAGAGGATATTATGATTCCAAAATGTATTAATTCATTTCTTTTTTGTTGGACGTATATGTAGATGGAGCTTTTGTTAATAAAATATTTTTCTGGATCTTGTATTATGCTAAGTTTGGATCATGGACTTACTCCAAAAAAAAAAGTTTGGATCACCAGAAGTTGGGCGTGGAAAAGGAGAAGGATGAGTATAAGAACATAAATCACTAGAGTACCATCATTTCGAGGGTCGGAAACATCTTTCTTAGTTTTTTCTTCACTAAGATCTAAGGACCACTCAGAGCTTTAAAGTAATTTGCTGCTTGTTTGTTTAGGTAGCACCACTGCTCCATACACCTCTCAGTGTCGTTGCAAAATTACTTGGTACTGGTTCCCATGATACTCTGCCATGATCCTTGATCAGTGCTCTTATACATAACGAAAAGAAAGCTTGCCTCCAGTTTAGTAGATTAATAATCTGAGGCACTGTACCATGTTACTAAATACTGTTGAAAAGGAGTAGAATGAGACCTTATAAATGGCTAAGGAGTAGAATGAGACCTTAGAAAAAGAATATGAAAACCTTCAGATGTGCCCTGATTGGCCTCACAAAGTAAAATTTCACGTCTATGTTCCAAAATAAATGTGTGACAATGTGTTCCACAATATTAAATTATGCTACCTAAGTTCCCGAATGCTCATCTACCAAATTTCTACTAACAGGTATGTATACTCAATTATGATTTTGTTAGAGAGACTATATTGTTAAAAATCTATGTACAGATTGTTACTTTTCTGGTTAATAAGATTATCTTCGAAGTTCCTCAACTGGTTGTATGGATTGTACAGTTGTAGTCATGCAAGAGAGGCTGAGGAGGTTTCTCTTGGTGATGAATTAGGCATTAGGGCTTTGACTGGGCATAGAGAACACAAATGTAAGATAGATACACGGGAAATAAGGCATTGACAATCCTTACTTTTCTCACGCCACCATGGTTGTTTTCCATGGTGTCAGCATGATTCTAGCTGATTTATTTGTTGACGGCGTAATTCTTGTGGATCCAAGAGCCTCTATCTTGATGATTGATACAGAATTTCTACTGCTTTGCCAGGGGAGAATAGAGAAATTTGGAAGGCCTGCTTTGGAGGTTCAATGGGGGGAACTGGGGTTGGGTAGTATGCCTGGGTTTGGCCTAAGGTGGCGGGTTTGCTAGGAAGAGAGATGGGGAGATTTTGTAATTTATGAAAGTTGATGAGGCTAATTTTGGAAAAAATATGCTTAGTCTATAATTCTTGGGTGAATAATGGAAAATCGTAATTTTGTGATGGCGATTCTTGGGGAATGCATGTTCCTGGAAATTAAATTCACCAAGGAAAAGTCTGGGTAGATTTTTGGGAATCGTGATTCTATTTCTACCTCATTCTTTTCAACCCATCTCCTTTTGGCAATGAGATTAGAATGTATGCTCTGCTTCTGCCCTGAAACTTCAATTTGTTAAGGAACTTTTGTTTTGTTGGGAGCATATTTCTTCAACTAAGAGAAAGTAAACCAGAACAAAATGAATATAAAAAATCTGAAATAGTAAGGAAGTTTTATTCTAAATTTCTATTCCTCTGAGCTTATCAAACAGAATAACAAATCAACATTCTTGACTTGTTGAGTTGCCTGGATGAATAAATGGTGTCTTGATGTTCAGCATTTATGTGAACTCGGATTGTATCATTTTGAATATTCTGGTCACACATAGGCTTTCTGATTGTATTGTTTGCATTAAGTTTTTGGTTATGATATCAAATTATATCTATTTTATCCTTTCTAATGTTCTGACTTTGTACTCTTTGGATGCATGTAAAATTCTTGGCTGCAGTGCTGCCGCAAGAGCAAAGTATGTCGACCCAGATCCTCTCACACTTTCTCACAAGCACACACAGGGATGCAGTCACTCTAGTTATATTTAATTATTTTCCAAAAGTTTGTGCTTTTTGTTCGTACATTTTACCGTTTAAAAGGTATAGATGTTTTCTTGCAATAATTTTCTATATTGCGTTAGTTCTCTATAATATCATATTTTCGAGTAGCTTTAGTCCCTGCAGAGAATGAGGGAACCAAATCCCAAGTCTTGCATCCTGCTTTGTTCTCTACTATGATATTCTACTACTAGAGCTAGTATAATCGGCACCAGAAAATAAGAGAACCAAATCCCGGATTTTGTATTATGCATTGTTATTTACTAAGCAATCATACTTCTAGAGCTAGTTAATAAAGTTAAGAAAATAAAAGAACCAAACATAGATCAAAAGGGTTAAGTCAGAAATGCTCAATTATGCAAAACAACACAATGGTAACTGAAAACGTTTAACGGATGTGTTTTCTCTTAGATATCAATATCTACATAACGGACATTTCAGTCTTGTCATTTAGGAGAGTCAAAAGGGAGGTTTACTTAAATAAATCAATATGATGTTTGTTGGCGATTTTCTGTTACTCTCTCCAAGGGTTGTGTAAATTCTCTTGCACACTAGAATCTGCTTGCGCCTTAATACGTGAAATTGAACATAGACATACGCCTGGGAGGGCTGTAATAAGCGTCTACATGGCTCCATGTGTCAAAATGATTGCTGATGTTGTTATGATTCTTACTGACTGCAGGTACTCCTTTTTGGAGATTAGTGCTGAAGCAATTTGACGATTTACTTGTAAAGATATTAATTGCAGCAGCTGTGGTTTCGTTCTTTTTGGCCTTGGCTAATGGAGAGACAGGCTTATCAGCCTTCTTGGAGCCTTCAGTGAGATAACACTCTCTGTTTCTGTATCTTTTCCATCATTTACACTTTTAAGGCAGCAATTTGACTGACTTTGGTGCTGACAATATTCTCATTTTTCCTTGAATGTGTAATTTTGATTTCTGAACTTGAGTATTTTGTGGAGTATTAGCGACTATTGGTCAAAAATTATTATCAGCTGTTACAGATAGGCTTGTGTTGTCTGTTACATGATGTTTTAGACATCTTCAGTTCAGCATAACTGAGATGCTGTGGTTTTTATTCAGTTGGGTGAACAACGGATGTATTGAGAATAAATAACTCAGACTGGCCATATTAATATATGAGTCAGGCGATATAAATTGGACTGCGGACGAGACTTGTTTGTGACTTAGTAGTCTGAAGCTATTGAACTAGGTAACTAAAAAACATACGAGTTTTCTTACACTTAAAGTCTGTGGAAAAGACATTTCATTTCAGTGGGCTCAAGAATGGAAAACATATGCTTGTTTTCTGCTTCATCAGTGTGTCGCTTCATTCATGCAATATTCCCATGCTAGTGGTTGCTTGGTGCAATCCCTCTTCTGCCTGTATTAGTGTCTCCATGTTTCACCTGAGTAGGAGATTTTTTTGTAACAGCAGCTGGGTAGGAGATTTAGTGTAAAGGAAATCTATTTTGGAAAGGACAGTGGATTGTGACTTGCAGAATTAAAGAACTTGGAGGGAAAGATGATGGAATTTAAGAATGACAGGTAGCACAATGCATAAAAAATCATAAAGTAACTTTAGGTTTGGTAAGAAACTTTTATCAATCAGTACATTTTAGGTAAATATTTCAGTCTAAACTTTACTCCAGGTGTAAAACTCTAAATACTCCTTTCTTTTTGGTTGGCCAAGTATGCTCTTGTCATGTAAGTACTCAACAAGGGCTGCATTTAATTCACATATTCTACTAGCATGAGCAGATACTTTTTGTGGAAGCATTTTAACTTGTGAAGCCAGTTGCTACCATAGGTCCTAAGAATAAAGTTCCTGACAGGCTCCTGGCATATTTGACTATGGTGCAGTAATAAGACACTGACTTGGCACAATTAATATAACATTGGCGTCAAGCATACAGTCATAAGGGTATTATTTGAACATAGATGCCAGACAAATGTTGAATACTCTTCATTATACATCTATACAAGTGATGCTGGATGGACCTCTATATCACTCACTTGGTTGATATGGTTTATGATCCACTTAATAGAGTGAACATTTGGCACATGAAAGGCAAGCACCGGACAGAATTATCTGTATTGATCTGCCTATTAGTTGTGCATTTTACAATTTTATTTTTCATAGTTCCGGAGATCTATCTGTCTTGCACTTGTTTTTGCTCGTGAAAGAGCAGGAGAATCGTCTAACATTAATGCCAGACATCTTAAGCTTTCTGCAAGTTTAATATGTCAACTTAAAACTGCATTGCATATTAACCAAATGTTAATGAATCTCTTTAACTTTAGCATATTTTTACAGGTAATCCTTATGATATTGGCTGCAAATGCAGCTGTTGGCGTTATCACAGAAACAAATGCAGAGAAGGCCCTTGAGGTTAGTTTGATTTTCAACAAGATGGTTAACATTGGAGTTGCATGTTTATGTTTATTATCTGGAATATTACAGGATGCTTCCTTATATCATCTTTCCAATGTTTACCATATGAGGTTGTCAGGTTCAGTTTGTTCTCCAAGTTCACTTAATTAGGTACCTTGTTTTGGATAATATAGATCGCATGCACTGGTCTTCTCATTATTCAATTATGTGATACCTACTAGTGTATTATTCACTTGGATATAGATAAAAGTTCAAATGGAATTTTACATAGTTTGAAGATCATCTCATGTTTCCTTATAGTGTTCTTTATTAAAATTTATATGCCCCTGGACTATAAGGTTACTTTTCAGTCCTCTCCTTTTGTGAAGGTCTTACAGAAACATAACAAAGTGTCATTTGTGCCCTACACTCTGGGAAGGAATTCGACAAAGCATGTGTACCACTTGATATCTAGTAGATCCTGAAAAATATCAAGCTAATGCTATATACTTTCCTCTGCTGGATGTTGATTACATCTCTTTTATAAAGGCCCTTCATAAGAACCAAATGAAAATGAAAAGCAGGAAAATTCAATTGACCAACATGGCCTTAAGAATAATATTTAAATATATATTTATTAATTTTTTAGTTTTTTTTGCTCGTTAAAGTGACAGCTCATTTAGTTTATCTGCTTTTTCTTGGTTTGCAGGAACTACGTGCATACCAAGCTGATGTTGCAACTGTCCTGCGAAATGGTAAAGCAAGTGCTCTTACAAATCATGGAAGTTTCTCATCTTACCTTGAAGATATTGTTTATTGATAGAAGCTTGTTGCCTGAAATTTATCATTCAAACCAACTATTGGAAGACGCTCCTGAATTTGTTATGTGATAGCCCACTTAGTGATTCTGGCTTATATTATGTAATTTAAACTGTTAAGCTGCGTAATCCCCTGATTCTTGTCCATAGTTGGTGGTTGATGCCAACTCCTGTCTGTGCCTGTCTTGTAAAACTTTTTGGTGATTTTAATTTATAACAATATTCTGCATTTCTGAAACTGGTTATAGGTTGGTTTTCAATTTTGCCGGCAGCAGACCTTGTCCCTGGAGATATTGTAGAAGTCAGTGGTAAGTCACACTGGATGTTTATATTAACAGAGTTCTGGAACTGCAACTCATTCTATGAATGTAACTTCTATATGTTTCCTTTTATCTTGTTTAAATAGTGGGATGCAAGATTCCAGCAGATATGAGGATGATAGAGATGCTGACTGACCAATTACGAGTTGATCAGGCTATTCTTACAGGTATTTTCTCTCAACATTCTTTTTGCTTCGAAGCAAATAAATCAAGACTGATGTTTACTTGTTCTGCTCATGATATTTAATGACATCATAATAATCATTTGTTAGAAACAGGATGGTTACCAAAGCCATCCCATTGACTGCTATTATATATTAGTGGTGTTGTTATTGAGCTGTGGGTCAAGCATGGTATGCTGGATGCCTTATTGAAGCCATATTCTGCTGGTTATTGGGTTTCACTGGTATACACTGCAATGCCCATATTGTGCCTTGGCCAACAGGCCAAGTGGTGAAGAGAACCTAACGAGATTACATGGTTGATAATCGCTTTTCGTTTAATTTTTGGTTAGAAGTAGTAGAATGGAGTAGTATGAACTGCACTTGTACATGGCTTGTAATCTGTTTATTGTCTTATGGTTGGAAGCTGTGGAGGAGCATAAAAATGATCAATTATCCCCATCATTCATCTTGTGGGTGGGGGTTTGATTTGGTTCCTCATTTTGATATAGAGTGGTAATCCTTCTACCGCAGTTGGTTATTTTTTTTAACTGCTTTTCAAGTCTGCAGTTATATTTGTTAAAAGTTCATCTTCTGCAGGCATTTGCTACAGCACATGTCAACACTTCTATTTATATTTTCAATTTACTTGTGCCATTGTATTTTCCCCCTTCTCTAACTCATTTATGCTGACTGAGGCAATAATACATTATTCGTTCTTGACTACCACAGGTGAGAGCTGTTCTGTGGAGAAAGAACTGGATGCCACCAATGTGACTAATGCAGTATACCAGGACAAGACTAACATTCTCTTCTCGGTAACATTTTGAGAACTATTCCCTCAGTGCCTTTGAAAATTATGTGTCTAATGGAAATGTTTGTGATCCTTGGACAGTCAATGTATGTAACAATGTGGTTATGATTTGTTCCTGCCGGTTTGGTGCACTGATAGCATTCATGCTAGGGGAGATTGGATTTTATGGTTTAGTTCCATATCGGTGTTTATAAATGAAAACATTTTATAAATAGATTGAATTGTTTTTATATATATGTTAAATATGGAGAGATATAAGATACTAATATATAGTTATATTATATCAAAAGCTTTACATGTAATCTAAGTTTCCACCCCAAGTACATACCAACTTGTGCTTTTGCTGATTACAGCATGTGTCTATTTGCACTCTAAATTTACAATATTTGTGCTTGTATGCTCATTGTATGGATGGGCAGAACTTGTTTAGATAGCTTTATGTTTAACAGGTATCAGTAGACATCAAAGATTTCATTTTGGGATTACCTTGTCTGCTAGTGTTTCTTCTCCCTTCGTGGACTTCAATGCAAAGCTAGTTGTGAGCTCCTGGAATTCAAATTTCCTGCAACCTTTTTTCCCAGGGAACAGTTGTAGTTGCTGGAAGGGCAAGAGCTGTTGTTATTGGTGTTGGCTCTAATACTGCAATGGGAAGCATACGAGATTCTATGTTGAAAACGGAAGATGTAAGCATCTCTGATCTTTTTAAAAATTCTGAGCAGTTTTTTGGTCGGCCACCAGGTTAATTTTTTTATTCATGTGGAACATAATAGTTGATGGATTACCTGGTCACTAATACATGGTGATTGCTAGAATGTACCAATAGAATGCTTGAATATCACCTCTCTTCAAACTGGATCACATTACATTTAAGTGGATGTAGTCAAGATCTTAAATATATTATCTTTCTGTCGACCTTTATGGTCACTTCTTTTCAGTGAATATTTGGATATTGCTACTAGAAAATGCATATAGCTGTCACGATCTTGATCTCCTTCCATTGGCTGTTATATGATGCAGGAAGTGACACCGCTGAAGAAGAAGTTGGATGAATTTGGTACATTTTTGGCTAAGGTGCATGTGTAAACGAACATTTTTTGTATTCTATGCCTAATTTTTATGATCCCAATATCTGATTGCTTGATTTTTACGTCCTCAATTTATAACTTATGCCACCAGGTATCGTTTATTTCTGAGATTATTTGCTCAATCTAGGTTATTGCAGGCATATGTATTTTGGTTTGGATTGTCAACATTGGTCATTTCCGAGATCCTGCTCATGGTGGCTTCTTTCGAGGGGCAATACATTACTTCAAGGTATGTGGATGGGTTTATTTGACCTTTTCTTGGATTACTTTCTAGAAACTCCCGTTAAGATTTTGATGTCTAGTGATGCTTATTACTTGAAAGTTTTTCATGGTGGTTTTAACTGGATATGTCCCAATAGAATCTTTGATTATAAACTTTTGGAGTAGATGTTCTTAATCTTCCTTTATCTTAGAAAATACTTAAAAGTTGGGTTGATATTTCCTGGATATGCAATGTGCATGGTAGTAACACCAGCAGAAAGTTGCCTTTTGTTAGTGAATTTTGGCTGGTAAAGAATTCAATTGTTTTCTAGGAGATGTGACTATGATGAGAGGATATTGTTCCTAGTTAAGTGGCGTAAATTATCTGGATGTTGTATGCTAGTCCATTCTTTTAACCTTTTGAAATGATGATCTTAGATCCTGGAAGTTCAAAAACATTTTATGCATATTTTATTTCAGTCTGTCAGACAAAGCTGCAGTTTGCATCAGTAGATGATGCGACTTTGCACTCTTGTATACTCTTGATTCGTGACAGAGAGTGCTAGAGGGGAAGGCAGAATAACATGCATTCCCTTATAAATCAATAATCACTGCAGAAGACTAGTTGGTTGTGTTCATGATGGTTGATGATATAAAATATATTCCTCCGATCGGGAAAGGCTTTATCCATAAATTATTATGTCTAACCATGACAGAAAGCAGCTTCTTATATTGGTCCCTCTCTATTGATCAACTAGTGGTTTTACTTTCTTCCCCTCTTAGATTTTTCTATCAGGGCTTGTATGAAGGACCTCAATTACAGGCCAGAAAGCATTTGGTTCTATAAGAAATTCAGAAAGGAGACTCTTGAGTTTTTTTAGACAAAGAAGAAACTCGCATCCTGGATGCCAAATGTTTTCTTGGATAACTTTTTTTTCGATTAACTATGTGTGTTGAAGTTTAAGTCCATCCATCTAAGTACATCTCACTTTGTTTAACCTGTGGTTGACCATATTGGAGTGTCTAGTTTCAAAATTTTATCAATTGATCGCGGAAGAATTAAGTGAATTTTTTTGTCTGTATGCATTCCAGTTGACTTAATATTATAGATGAATTATGTTGTCTGATACCAGATTGTTTGGTTCATGTTTTGACTTGTGGGGCCTATTTGGTTGGGGGATATGATTGGGTGTGGTTGATAAGATGGAAAATCTTTTTGGCACGAGGGATAGGTATTTTAGTCATATGTTTGGTTGGTGGAATTATTACTGTAGTGTAACGTGATTCTTACTATTTTACATGTTCCCTTTCTTTTTCTAATAATTTTTCTTTTTGCTGAGTCAAAATTTTATACTGATTGTTGAGATGGCATTTCACTCCTGCTCATTTAAGAGATGCATGATTATATACATAATAAACAATATATCTTCTGTCTGGTGATGCTGTTCTGTTAGTGTAGAATAGCTTAAACAATTTTATCTTCATGAGTTTATTTATCTGTATTTCTTACAATAATTTCTTTATTTATTTCATCATCTGCTTATTTGTTTAGGATGCAGCTTCTGTTTTGGCTGATAAAACTAATTATGCTTCGTCTTTCTAGATTGCAGTTGCTCTTGCTGTTGCAGCCATTCCTGAAGGGCTACCTGCTGTTGTTACGACGTAGGTTTCTTAACTCTGTTTCTTTCCCATGTAACTTTCCATTTGTACATTACCCTTCACATATCACTTTCACCTAAAAATGTTGCGCATTTGTTAAGGCTGTCAGCATTTGAAGACAAATCATGCATATAGTTCTTATACAATCTTCACACCAGAAGTGGCCTGTTTTTTGAATAGGTAGCTATTAGGAACACAAGAAGATTGACTTACAACTGCAGCTTGAGGTCTTATCCTCTAATTTGCAAATTTGTCACCAAGTCCACATGCATCGGCCCTGTTAATGAATTTGTTAGACATCATTGAGCAACCTGAGAAGTCGTCTACTACTTTATGAGTTTCATATGCTATGGTAGTGATTTGGTATTGTCCCCTCAAATACATCAATCAGGACTTTTGCAGGCAATCTCTTAGCAGTTTCATGTTGCAGTATTATTAATGGCATGTTCGATTCCTCAATTGTGTCCGTTTTCACTTGGAACAATTTTTCTGTTTTTATCTACACCGTTCTCATGGGTGCCCCAGAAATTATACATCAATAGTTTAAGTATGTTTTATATGTTCGTTCTATCTCTGAAAATATTTCGTGCGAACATATAAAGCTTAGACTACATTGTAGAGGGAGCTTAAGGTATGATAATTGCCAGAGTGTCCTTGTGCTGATGTGTTCTTTATCAATGCCATTCAAACATGTTATGCAAGTTTAAATAAGTCTTTTGTTTGCAAAAGAAGAATTTGCCGAAACCGTTTTTTCTTTATGGGAATTTCATGCAGTGTTCAGTTAGTTTATTGCTTGTCGGTACCAGTTTCAATGCTCATTATTCTCTTGATTTTCATTCTTGTGTTTCTAAGATGCTAGATTCAGAAACTTTATTTAGCTGCTTGTGCTTTGCTGGAAAAACTTGAATTATGTTTGAAACTCTTGTATAAGAATAAGTTTATCTTTTTTCAAATTCATATCTCAATTGCCTCAACAGGTGTCTAGCTCTTGGAACGAAGAGAATGGCTCGTTTAAATGCTATAGTTAGGTCATTGCCATCGGTAGAGACCTTAGGTTGCACAACAGTGATCTGCAGTGACAAGACTGGTACTCTGACTACCAATATGATGTCTGTCTCAAAGGTGTCAATTTACACACTGTCTAATTTCTTCATTTTCGTCTAGTCTCATTCTTTTATGTTTCCTTCCCTCCACCAACACATTTCTTAAGTTTGAGAATGAGGAATGGGGAATATGTGTCTTGATCATATATTTGTGCTGTATTGGCCTTTTACAAAATATACATAGCTCTTGAAGTTCGAAGTCTTATTTATCTCTAAGATAAATTTCTTCATATCTATGCTTCCTCTGACATTACTTTCAGCTTCATTCAATGCAAGAGGATCTTTTGGTTTCTCAACTATTTCAATTATTTGAGTAGAATGCATTTTGCACCCTCAAATGTATCCATTTTTGGCACTTTCCACCTCAGGAAATAAACACCCACATTGATTTTTCTGCACCGAACATTTTCTGGTCGGAAATAGCTGCAGTGGGTAAATGGCAAACTGTCATCAAAATTTGTTCCCTGCTAGGAAGTCATTGAATTTTGTCAAACCTCATGTTTTCATGACATTTCTTGAAAAAGATTACTTGGTTCATCCTTACTAGCAAATACATGTACGCACATATCTTTAATCACAAGTCCAAGCACACTCCAAAATCCTGTTCTTGGAAACTTCGGTTTTCTCATCTACTATAAAGTATTAAAACCACAAGGTGCTGACCGATAAGCAATTTTTAGTTTTCCAAAATGTTTGAAATAATTACCGGGCAAAAGTTCAATTTTTTCTTGTTTAATGGCGCAAATGATCAGAACATCTTTCAATGTTGATCCATGTAGGCCTTCTATAAAGCCGAGACCACATTGTACATTAAGCATAAGACACTGTTGCTCCCCCAGTTACATCATGTCACCACCTTGATCTCCTCCCAGATGCAATGCTGCAGGATCAACTTCGTAGTCGTTGCCACTGTTTGCAAACTCATCATTGTTGATGTCTAGCCCTAACAATACCATCACAACCTCCATCTGTTCTGTCTGGTGCATCTGCAAAGAGAGGATGTTTGTCCTTCTCACACCCCTTACCTATCTACTTCCCCATAGTCTGCCATCAGGTCCCTTAACTCTGTCAGCACCACAACAATCCCTCACTGCTTCCCGTGATAATTGCACAACCGATCAAAGCCTATACCTACATTCACTAATCTTGATCTCCTCCCTTAAATTGTAGATTGAAGTCTCCAACCATCTTTCTTGGTGCCTCAGCATTTGGAGGTCCTTAAGGGTTTGTACTGCAATAATTAGCTCTGTAACTGCAGCTACTGTTCTTGGGCATTTCTCGTTGGAACTATTGTGGGAAGGAAAGTGATAATGAGTTGTTGATTTGAGGGTGCAAAGTATGAGTTTGTACTTTCCGGGAAGGAAAGTGCTAAAATGGGTGGTTTTAAGGGTACAAAAGGCATTTAATCTGATTGTTTTCTCAATGTCTTCTAAGCAATCCTTTTCTTTTCTGCATTATTTATGTAATTATACTGCCCATTTTCTTTATTTTGCCAGTAAACTTTGATTTTTCTATCGTCTTTCTTCCTACCATATGTTACTTAAGATGACTGATGAAGGCATAATACCCCTTTTTGGCTAATCTTTTTGAGGAGAATAATTCTGATTATTGTTCTCAAGAGCTGATCCCATACTGTATCAGCCATCACAAAGAACTGATATTACGTAAAATATTTCCTTTTGCCTATGCAGGTATCCGTTCTTCAATCTGCATATGATGTTCCTGTTGTTGCTGAATACAGTGTGAGTGGGACCACGTATGCACCAGAAGGTACACTCTTTGACAACACTGCGGAGGTGCAGGTAGTTTTTCTTGGCATACATGTATCTTTTCACATGTTTTTAAGTTTCTCAAGCTTTTAAAATCTATCCTCTGATGTCTCAGCACCAATGCAGTTGGTGCAAGTATTATTTGTCAAAGAAACAAGCTTCTTTCTACTTAACGCATTTCTTGTTATTCTCACGTATTCTACATTGTATTTATATTATTAACCGTTCCCTATAATTCGTCTTGTTTGCTGGTTTCTATGCCATGTGATTCCAGATGCTCCTCAGTTTTTCTTTGGTTAATGATTCAATTAAAGAAAGATTTTTTAAAGCATATTTGCATCTTTGTTCTGATTATTTAAGCATAATATATATTACTCATGGCCCTGCTTGTTTTTCTCTCCTGTGTCTACATTTTACCATTTCTTAAATGTTGTTATATGAATATCTTGAACTTTTGTTTTTGATAAAACATTTTCTTGGCACCTTTATATGTTCGATATAAATTCTTCTAAAAGAATATTTACATGGGATATAATGCAGCTTGAGACTCCAGCAAATCTTCATTGTCTTCTGCATACGGCAATGTGCTCAGCCCTTTGCAATGAGTCTTTTATTCAATACAACCCAGAGAAGAGAAATTATGAAAAGATTGGTGAGTCAACTGAAGTAGCACTTCGCGTACTGGCAGAAAAGGTAGGTTACAATCTTTTTCTACTGAATCTACCAAATGTTTAACGCTACAGCTTAATTTCATCTATTAACCATGATCATCCTTCCTGCCTTCCGTCTGTACTTTTTAGTTTGACTAAGTCCTCTTATCATATCTACAGATCGGCCTTCCTGGTTTTGATTCAATGCCTTCAGCTCTTAATATGCTGTCAAGGCATGAAAGGGCATCATACTGTAATCGGTATTGGGAGAATCAATTCAAAAAGGTTTGCTCCTGCAATGGTTGCAATTTCGTTAGTTTGTCATCACAAGCAAAATTGAATGAGCTGTGGTCATTCTATTTAGGATAGTCAACCCTTTGGATCTCTGTTAAACTTAAGTGAATTTGGTGTATTGGTTGGTGGTCTTGCTTTGTTGGTCTTTAGTGTATATTGGTACATGCATGTAAAGGTAGCAACATGACGAGGTTGCTCTTATCATCAAAATCTGATAACCATCAAACCACTTTGTGCTTTCTTATTACCCTGGTTTAGATTTGCCTATTACATGTTGATATCTGCAACACGATGTCCATAACCAAGGTACATTTCCTGTTTTTGTGCTTTTGAAATTCCAACTTCATTCTAAGAGTAAATAGATAGCGTATTGTCAGGTAAGTAAAGTTACTAAATAAAAGGCTGACAAATACTATTAAGTGGCACGGAGAGGTGTCTAGCCCATCATATTCTGGTGTTACCATCATAAGGTATTTCCACTAATCGAGCCAATTCTTGTACCTTGAGAAATTGGGTGCACAAGTAATTAGGATTGCCTGCCCTTTTCCAAGTATAACATTGAGTAACCCTGAAGAATCTGCTTGCCCGCAAGAGATTGATATTTATATTACGTTCAAGTGTTAAAGAAAGTTCTCTCAATCAATTAAGGTAGCGGTCATTGTTTTTACCATGTTCAACATCATTTTTTACATTTTTGTCCCTGACTAAATTTTGATCAACTCAAAGGATCTTTATGGTCATGCTGAATAAGGATGATGTTACTTGCTTTATTATGTTTGTACAATAGTTTTGTGGTAGCTTGTTGCCTGTTAATTGTTATGTGAGAACAACTTCTCTCATCCTTTTACATATCTTGAGATCTATTGCTGTAGGTCTCAGTGTTGGAGTTCTCTCGTGACCGAAAAATGATGAGCGTGCTATGTAATCGGAAGCAGATACAGATTATGTTCTCAAAGGGTGCTCCAGAGAGTATTCTTCCTAGATGCACAGATATTATGTGCAATAATGATGGTTCAACTATTCGTCTAACGCCAGAAATTAGATCTGAGATAGAGTCAAAATTCCAGAGGTTGGTCTATTATCTTGGATTTTATTTAGATTCTCTCTACGTGTTATATTTGTATTTTTGTGAAGTATGTATTTTTTCATCTTTGATGTAGAGTATATATTTGAGACCACTACATCAAGCATTTCAATGATTCTCGCAAGCATTTATAATTTTAGGCATATCTTTTCCGAAATTGGTCGAATAAGAGCATTTGAACCTGTTGGTAAGTGAGGATATTGGGTTGCAGCAAAAACCTTGGGTAGCTATATGATTAGAGTGGGGGATAAATTCCAACAGGTTGTTTGTGGAGCCTGTTGCCCAACTCACATGCAATTGCATACACCCACGTATGATGGGACTATCAGCGTTGGTTCCAGGGTATTGTCCATTTTGAGGACTTTAACCACATGGACTTGTTGATAGTCAAAATACATAAATTATCCCTCTATTGTCAATAATCATAGTGACTTATCCTCTGCAATTTGTCTAACACTATCCCCTTTAGCATTTTCTGGTCCACAAAATGCTTGTTTCATCACGAGAAATTAATGAAGATGCAATTCTGTACTTGCACGTTTTGAGCAACAGTATGACAAATTCCTTGGACATTTGCATCTATACATGAGATGGTGGATATTACATTAATATATAATGGGTCAAAACGCAATAATTTCACAAGTTTGATCTCCCAATTTAAATTTACTTGATAGTTCAAGACATATATATTGATTTATTATACAAATTTTTACTTTAAGTAGAAATTTGACAAAATTTTACATTTTAATCTTTAAAATTTTCAAGTTTAAATTTTCCTTATTGAAAATAGATTAATAACTATTTACATAATATAAACAATTTAGTAAAGTTTTAATATTTTATTATCTTGATAATTTTTATAAAATAAAAATGATTGATTATAACTAATGAAAAATAGAACTTTAAGTATATTCTTTTTAATGAATTTAATGTAATTTGTTTTTTATTTTTCTTACTTTTTCCTTGCAGCGCCACCCCCTAAAGCTGCCTATCCCGGCCAAATAGCCCTACCCCTGCCCCCACAAAACCACGCCTAGCCCTGCCCTTATGTGTGAACAAAATATGTGTGGGCCTGTGGGGTTCTGTGCATCAACGTGTGAGTATCAGTCCAGATGTGTTTTTGTGCTTGTGTCTGATGCATGAGCATATGTCTGTGCATGTGTGCATATGACAGTGCATGTGTTAGGGGTGTCCATTATGTATTACAGAACAAACTGAACTGAAAAATTAGGTATGACAGATAATAAGCGAAAATTTTCTGTGTGGTATTAGAAATAACTGAATTAACCGAAATTTCAAAAAAAAAAAAAAAGAAAAGAAAAGAAAGGAAAAACTGAACCTGCAAGGCAAATAATTTAATTCCAAATAACCTGTAAAAGAAACTGTAAAAGAAAAAACCTGTAAAGGCAAATAGACCAATGCCAACCATCTAAAATACCAATGTATTAAAAAAGCTAGAAAACTAAGTAAACATTTTCCATCCAATCATTCGATTCTAAAAGAGCAAGTAAACTAAATAAACTAAATTGTAAACTAAGTATTATATATATAAAGGAAACAACTTGGTATGCATTTAACAGTAGATAATCAAAACCGAACCGAATACTGAAATTTACTTTCAGTATTTGGATGAAATTTCTTTTTCCGTATAGTTTGGTTGGTTTACCAAACTGTGGAAACCCCTAGTGTGTGTTAATTGATCTTTAGTTTTTGGAGAGTATTCTACACACATTTTTGGACTTCTGGCATTCTGTTGCTGTAGGATCCTAACACCTACGAGGGCAGTCTAATGTCTAGACATAGGTGGTGTTTTTTTAGGTGTATTGAATTTTGGGTATGTCTATTCTGATTGCTCTAGATTAGGTTCTGATTGCTTTTTGTAGTTTTGATGAGAAGTGTTGTATGGAAAATTCATTATCCAAAATGATATACGCTCCATGGGACATCTGATTGTAAAATGCTGCAACAGTGAAATTGGAGGTGTTTACTCGAAGTGTTAAAAATTGCTGTTGCAGAAATATATGCTGGGACCATATGAATGCAAAGAGGGATCATTTGAAGTTAAATCTATCATTAGCTGCATGCTTTTTTGTTGTATGAGCACTGATAGCCTTAAGCCCCAGTATCTATCTGTTTATTTGGTCGATCTTACACTTTGAACTTCGCTCAATTAAACTTGTATCAAACCCTTCACTAAATTAAACTTGGTCTTATAGGGATTTTCTTGTTTGTTTGTATCAGTTTTGCAGGAAAAGAAACTTTAAGATGCCTGGCGCTAGCGTTGAAAAGGATGCCATTAGGGCAGCAGGCTCTGTCTTTTGATGATGAAAAGGATCTTACATTTATTGGGTTGGTATGCTTTCTCTTCTGTATGGCACATTTCTTGTTTTTTCTGTTAAAGTTGTATTCTCAGTAACTTAAATCTGTTATTAGTGGTTGTTAGATATAACTAAACATATACAGTGGGATTCTTCATTAAATTCTTCTATTACCATCGTTTTATTTTAACCTAATAACTATTTTTGGTGTCTCTATCACTGAATCCTTCCTTTTGTTCCTATTTTTGTATAAATGAAAAGGTTGGCATGCTTGATCCACCAAGGGAGGAAGTAAGAAATGCTATTCTTGCTTGTATGACTGCTGGAATACGAGTCATAGTTGTTACTGGAGATAACAAGGTAAAGATAGAGACATTCTTTCTTCAGTTTTGATCTTTCTGGATCTCTCTCTTTTGAGCTATTATCTTTGTATTGAAAATGCATGAAGGTTTTTTGGGGTTGTTATATGCATATAGGCTACGGCAGAATCATTGTGCCAAAGAATTGGTGCCTTTGATAACTTGGATGACTTTGAGGGTCTTTCTTATACTGCTTCTGAGTTTGAGAAACTTCCAGCAGTACAGAAGACAGTGGCATTGCAGCGAATGACAATTTTCACCCGGTATTGCTTACATGTTCTTTTCTGTTGTTGTTTCTTCTGTCGAGGTTTCAATATTGCTACCAAGAATTTCTCATGCTACGCTACATGATCCACCATTCACACGAGTTTTGCTTTCCATCTCAGATTCTATTAACATTCACAAACATATTTAAATTTGTTATAGGGTTGAACCATCTCACAAGAGGATGCTTGTTGAAGCATTACAACATCAAAATGAAGTGGTAAACCTTTTGCATCGAACTATCTGCATTAAAGAGTCCTGTATAAGTCAACAAGTTGCTTCACTTCCATCCTTCATTTGTCCTTATATATTGTTAAGCAATGTGTCAATCATCTTGCAATATTGCATAGTTTGTCCATGTACTCTGCATACTCATTGAACTGTCACGCTGCCTTTGATAATTGAAGCATTTCTAGTATACACATTGAAAAAGAGAATACATGATTACAGTGGTTCAGTCACCTCTGCGTGAGAGATACTCAGTTATTTAATCTCCACCATAGGATCTAACTGCAGACACCTGATCTTCCATTCTAAGGTTGCAATGACTGGAGATGGAGTTAATGATGCACCTGCGCTAAAGAAAGCAGACATTGGAATTGCCATGGGATCAGGCACTGCAGTAGCGAAGGTATTCTGCTTATCAAATTCATGTTCATTCACAGTCTTGGCTAAGAGCTCCCTGCATTCCCATATTTTAGACATGTTTGATTCGCTACCCCTTGCTTGACGAAAAAGGTTCTTTTCCCTCCTGTCTCTTAAAAGATTAGCTAAAGCTGCATGCCTCCTGAATTTGCTGCTGGTTTGATGGAAGGACATTTTAGATCTTTGTATCTATACACTTGTCTTCTCAACTTGACTTCCTAAAACCTTAAGATACTTCTTTCTCATGTTCATGCTCGCATATTGTAGTTAAATAACACAAAGACCTTTTGGCTTTCAAATTCTTTCTGATCCCCTAATGCACAAATTTTTACTGAATTAACTTTGATCCATATTTGATCTTCCAGAGTGCTTCGGATATGGTTTTGGCAGATGACAATTTTGCCACAATTGTTGCAGTAAGACTTGTACCTAATTTAGTTTCCCATGAATGAACTCTATACCCTTTAATGTTTATGTTACTGATATTTGTTTGTTGATCAGGCTGTTGCAGAGGGAAGGGCTATTTATAACAACACAAAGCAGTTCATCAGATACATGATTTCGTCAAATATTGGTGAAGTAGTTTGCATTTTTGTGGCTGCACTGCTAGGCATTCCTGATACTCTTGTGCCTGTGAGTTAATTGATTTATGCATTTAGTCTTTTGGAAAGTTCACGATATTTTCTTTTTAATTTTTGACTTCTTTTATATATGTTTCAGTATCCTGTTTGCTTGAGTCTTCATATCTCTAGACAGCCAACTTAGCATGAATATAGTATCGTGGATACTGTATTTTCACACATTTTTTTTTTGTCTCTTTTACACTTTAGATTCATTTAGGTAATGTCTTATTTTGTTACAGGTCCAGTTGCTCTGGGTGAATTTAGTAACAGATGGCTTGCCTGCAACTGCTATTGGATTTAACAAACAAGACTGTGATGTTATGAAGGCTAAACCTCGCAAGGTATCTTAAACGTTGAGTTTTGAGCATTCTAGTATTACAGCACAATGTAGCTGTCATCATCAAATACATCAGTTGGATCATCTGTTTTTCTTGCAATGTTCTATTCTATTTCTTCAATCTGAAGTAGTTTTTGCCACGCTCTGGCATAGAAAAATCTGCCTTTCTCTTTATTGATTATCAATCTTGTTTTTCCTGGTTGCTAAGTCAAACAATAGGTTGATGCCAGATTTTTGACTATATGTTCTTTATGATTAACTATTACGGTTCAATGAAAATAATAGAAATAGCTTGTTGGATCATAAATGTATCAGAAAGCTGAATGAAGTCCTTTGTATTCTTTCTTTCTCCTTGTTCTGATTTTGTTCATTTTCAGTCTTCTCATAGCATTCTTAGGGGATAAATAATTGGTATACTGTAGATGTACCAAAGGAAAGGAACAGTTTTCGAATTGAAACAGTTTCTCTTATACGGAAGATGGGAAATAGACAGTTTTTCAGAACAAATGAGGAGAGATGTAAAACTGGATTCTAAGATGTTATAGGTCTTCACAAATTGTCTTCCATTTGTAGATTCTTTTCGAGTGAATCGTCTTCATGCTTCTTATGTGATGGAGCAATATTTGTCTCTATAATCATGTGAAGAACTGCTTCCAAGTTGTGGTGTGTAGTTGCTTCCAAGTTGTGGTGTATAGCGCACAAGTAATTCTTGAGGAGCAACCGATATTATGCTTCACAAGGATGTGATGATTTTTTATTTTGTATCAGCAGAGGTTTATGTAGTAGTTAGAGAAGTGTTGATTAAGAATCCTACGCTGTTTACAAAAATGACTGTAAAATGGAACTAGCCTGCTTGTAACTGTACTTAGCAGCAAATTTGTAATTAGGCAAATGGTTACTTATTTTCACGACACTTTCAGCATTTAATGGCCATTTTCGAAATTCACCATTATCTATATGGCGTTCGTTTTTATTTAGATGCCATTCTTGTGGTTTCAACAAATGATCCTTATTTTTTGAGTGATTGTGTTTTTATTTGTAATACCATTAAGAAGCATTTTTTCTTGTTAAAATGAAGCTTTCTCATCATTTAAAGTCATCTGGGTGCCAGGTCAATGAAGCTGTTGTCACTGGATGGTTATTCTTCCGTTATTTAGTTATTGGAGGTACCTATGGATGTCTCAACCTAACGTTTTATGTTGTACAGCTACTATTTCTTTTCTAGACTATTGTATTATTTGTCATGTTATGAGATAGGTAAAGGCTTTCATTATTTGTGGGACTCGTGTCAATTGTTATGACTCAGTGACACTGTGTTAATAGAAATGATTAAACACGAAACTATTGTTGATGAAAATACGTATTTCATGTGTTGCTAAGCTCACTTCTGACATCCATAATATATAGTGACAACACTTGCATTTTGTGATCCATTCTGTTCAAAACTGCATGTGCAATTTAAATAACCCCAAGAACGGCAGTCTCAGTTGTTGAAACTGGAGGGGCAGAAAGACTAAATAGATGTTTGACACTCTACCTTTAGATGTTCTTAGCTGTTTTTGTGCTGGAGAACTTTTATTTTTCCCATGAGTAATATTTGTGATAGTCCATGTGGTATTGAATCAACTTAAAGTTCATCTATGTGCAGCAACAGTTAATATCTAGTCTATTGCATAACCAAGATTTTTAATTCAAAATGCTTGAATAGATAAGTGCACGATTTCACTTTTATTTCTCATGCTGAGATTTGGTTGGTGCAGTTTATGTTGGGCTTGCTACTATTGCTGGATTTGTGTGGTGGTTTCTTTACTCTGATAATGGTCCTAAACTGCCGTATACTGAACTGGTAAGTACCAAGAAACAGCATGGCTCCTGGACAATGATAAATTCCAAGGTCTCACATGCTTTTCCTTACAATGCTTGTCATGATCATGGTCTGTTGAGAGCTTTCTCTTTTTTCAACTTTTTATCTAATAGTGGTTTTAAAGGTTTGCTAATTCAAAACTAGAATAACTGCTTTGCTAATTCAAAACTAAAATAACTGCTTTGCTAATTCAAAACTAAATTAACTGCTTTGCTAATTCAAGTGAGATCAAGGGAATGAGGAACACATCACTAGATATTGCAATTCTATATTTTGGTCTGTGTTTTGGTGAGAGTTGAAAAGGCAATTTACAAAAAGCAAGTGCTGCTATGAAATGAGACGTATTCTTTAACCATCCTAAAGAAGAAAGGGGGCGTCATGATTTGTTTTTTCTGTTGACAGGCCAGTGAATAATTTGCCAGCCTTCTTTATTGTACTATTCTTTTTGAGTTATCCCCATTGGACTAATGCTTCTCCAAACTTCAGGTCAATTTTGACAGTTGCCCAACAAGGGCAACAAATTATTCTTGCACTGTGTTCAGCGATCGGCATCCATCAACTGTTTCAATGACTGTACTTGTTGTGGTTGAGATGTTCAACGCATTGAACAACCTCAGTGAAAATCAATCACTTCTGTGAGTACTCTTTAGTAGCTTAATCTGTGAACTTTAAGTTTATATTTGAAAACTTTTCGGTTGCTCCACCTCAAATTTTGAGTGTTACATATCCCATGTTGCCTTTGTCTCTACTGCCTTCTAAATTAACACATGGAGAAAATTTAATCTATTGTTATAAACTCTGTGATCAAGTAAATAATTTAATGCTGAAGACAACAAAAATAAAGTGTGGTGTAGGCACACACACAGCACCAAGTCACTTACTTCTGTGCCATTTTCACTTGTCCTATTCTTGTAATGTCTCTTCAAAAATTGCAAAAAATACTCTAGACTACATTAACAGTTTGAGTACACTTGAAATGAAGTATGTTTAATACCAAAAATATTTTAGTTGATGGATGTGTTGTTTTATTTTGGTTTTTCTGGTGTGTTTCGCTTCCTTTTTCAGTTTAAATTTAACAACTATCTTTCAGAATAGTTACCTGGCCCGGAATAAGGATGGGACAAAAAATAGTTTTATTTATACTTTGTAAATGCTTTTTCCTCTTTAAACCAAGGACTTATGGAATGAAACAAAACAGAATATTACATTATTGACAGTCTTTTGTCTTTTTCAAATTTTAGTGTCATTCCCCCCTGGAGTAATTTATGGCTTCTTGGATCAATTGTCCTGACAATGCTACTACATGTCCTCATTCTCTATGTGGAACCGCTGTCTATTCTTTTCTCGGTAACCCATCTTTTTAAAACTTTATTATGTTTTACATATTCTTGGAATCCTGGAATTATTTATTTATTTGTTGTTGTTGTTGTTGTTGTTATCATTATTATTATTATTATTTTTGCGGTTTGGGACATTAATAAGAGGTTCTATTTTTTTGGGCAGGTGGCACCACTAAGTTGGGCTGAATGGACCGTTGTTTTGTATCTTTCTTTTCCTGTAAGTATATGTTCTCTTCAAATTTTATATAGCCCCATAATGAATCATATGGATCTTCACATTTTGTAAGTTCTGACTACCTCATGAATCCGAGAAACTCAATGCTGTTACTTTCCTCGTTCTTGACTTATTCTTCAGTGCATTTCCTCCCAACTATCCATAAGAGTAATGTTTGATTATTTGATCATAATTCCATGTGATGGAGTCGCCCTCCATAACATTTTCTTTATTCGCAGTTGCCATTGGGATAACACTTGAAATTATTTCACAGCAAGGTCTTTTCTTTCACCCTTAAATAAAAGATTCAAATGGATGAGATGAAGGGATTTTATATGAGGGAAGAATTGAAAACATAGCTCATAATGAGTTCCAAAGCATTTGAATCCACCATAACAGTTTCAAATGATACTGACATAGGTGGATGTGTGAAATCCACCATAAGCATTGGAAAGAAAGCTCATATGAGTTCTAAGATTTGAACTTCATTGTAAGACGAGGTTATCCAGACAAGCTCATTGGCTTTAAAATCCTTAGCTTGCAAATCTTCTAATCCCTAGACAACCTAACCTAACATAATGCAACTCTTCAGCATTTTTATGTTGCTGTCTGTGCATGTCCTTGCATAGTAGTTCTTTCTATTAGCACACATCTTTCCTGATCTTCGGTTTCTGCGACCAAGTATGTTGCTTCACCTTATGTCATAACTCTCCCAACTGCAGGTAATAATAATCGATGAGATATTGAAGTTCTTTTCAAGAAAGTCAAGTGGTAACTCTTCCCCCCATTGGCACTATCCGCTTAATTTGTAATAGACGGAAGTTGGAACCACACATTTCTAATATTGTTTCATCATGTCTTTTGCTGCAGGCTTCAGGTTTAATTTCAGATTCAGAGGAGTTGATTTACTACCTAAAAGTGAAGCTCATGACAAGTGATGGAGAAGAACCTTTGCTCCCCTTTATGAATATACAGAGATATAGTTGAAAATTGAACTGCTGAGATCAACTTTGAGCATGAACATCTAGATTGATGTATGTTGTCGTCAGTGCTATTTGACGACTTTTAGAAGCATTAATGTTGTAGAAATAGACAATTTTAGGCCCCAAGGTTCTTATGACAGCGCATAGAAATAGAAACGAGACATGGAAACGGTTGTGGAAGATGTTAGAATTATTTTGTTTACAACTGAAGTCTGTCCATATTCAGGCAACATTAATCTGATAAAGGATTTATGTTCTTGGTATTAGTTTAAAACCGACCCATGGTTCATTGCATGTTTTGCCACATGGTTTTCCAGTCCGATTAGGTAGATTTTGTTCATTTAGGTTCCTCTTGCTTGGAGATATCCTTGATGCACTTTCAGGAAGTACTAGGTCTTAGTAACAGAAGAAAAATGGACAAGAAGTTCCCAGGAAAATAATGGGAAGTCACTAAATAAGAACATGTCAAAATTCACCTAGACGGCTTCTAATGTTTAGCCTAGCCTGTTCTACGCTTCCCTCGCAAAATCGGTCTAAAGCAGGGGCTCTGCGATGGAACTGTCTCCAACCAAAATTACGCCAAATTTGTCATTACATGCATATAATAAATAATTTTTTACAATTTAAGTATATTATAAATAAGAATTAAATATAAAAATCAATGAATCACATTTTAACCACATATAACTAACTTAAGGTATTATCGACGCAATAAAAGAATTGGCGTCGTGGTGTTAAAATGATGTAGAGTTACTTTTGTTAAGAAAAAATAATTATAATTAATTTTTAAAATTATCGAATTAAGGTTATAATTGTCATATTTAAAAAATGGTTGGTAGTCTAACTAACTGTTATTTATGAGTATAGAGAACTTTTCTTTACTAGTAATTTGTGGCATACTTTACATGTATGCATAATTTTTTAATATTATTTAAAATAAAATAATTAATTTAGTAAACTATATAGAAAAGTAAGTTAACATTAGATTTATAAGAAAGTGGTGAAAGAAAAATAAGAAAGAAATAACAGTCAAATGATAGTGGAAAAGTGGGAAGTTAGATAAATAAATTAAATATTTTAAAAAAAAAATACTCTATAGTCTATACTGTGGCATGTAGTATCTGTGTGCATAATTTTTTTAATATTTATATTTTATTGAAACTCATAATTATTCTCATATATTAAAGTTTGTCATTGCATTACGATCTCACCGGTAAAAATTGTCTGATAATATTTTCTCATGCATTAATTACAATACATATGTTCTTGAATTAAATTAAAAATTAAAACTTTTACCACATATATATTATATCAATGGCATGATTATATTTACATGCAACACAAATACTAATATTTTATTTCTATTTTAATTAATAATAAATTTAAACAAAATGGTCTAATTTTCTAAAGGGATGTGATTGGGTGGAAAAATTGCAATTCTTACGTTTCATAATTTACTCCTTTACAATTTTAGTCCCATTATTTTATAATTCAATAGATTTAGTCCCATAGAAAAAAAATATTATAATTTACGTCTCAATACCCATTTTCAGTATGAATTTTCAGTCTCATTTCTCCAAAAAAAAAAACCATAATTATGACATTAGTCTTTGTTTGTTTGTTTGCGAATAGAATATGATACCTGAAATGATATATATATGTATATAAATTTACAAAAATATCCTCATTGTTAATTTATGGAAATAATGCCAAGGGAATGGAAAACAAATCCAATCATAATTCAAGATTTGAATTCCTAAATATTTTATGCATATATTCCCAATTATTGAGATTTTGTTTCCTTTCCCATATTTTAAACTATTTAAACAAATTTATGACACCCGAAAATTGAATGCCCCCAAAAAAATATCATTCTCGAACAAACAAATGGCAAAGCCTACCACACACTCTAAATTGCATCTCTTACATACATGATCAACTATACCAAATTAAGTAGTAAAATCGAAATATAATACTTCAACTCTCCGCATTCATATATCTTAAATATTTGACTATATAATGAACAAATTAAAGTACTTTACTAAATCCTATTGCAATAATAAATCGATCAACCATTTTACAATAAATTTTCTCATTATATATTTTACAATCTTAAAAAGAAGATATTCAAAAGGTAATGTTTTCAAATTGAACACATGCATGCATTATTACAATCTACATTCAAATTTGTGGGATTCGAACATAATCTCTTTACATATGTAATAATATCAGTTCAAATCTTTTATTACAAATTAAATATAATGTTTGACCTAGCTAGATTTTCAGACTATAATTCTAACATCTTCCTATCAGTCTAAATTGCTATAATTTACTTTCCTTCCATGCTTCTTCAATTTTACCTATAAAAATCCCTCATCTCTACAAACCTAAACACAAAAACAACAGAAAAAATCGAAAGAAAAACAATGAGTTCTTCCCTCTTTCTTCTTGCCTCTATCTCAGTAGCACTCCTATGCAGCTACCCGGTTTCTGTTGAGTCGGACCTTCGAGCTGACGCTCAAGCCGTGATCAACCAAGCCGTAGGGGCCACTCAAGCTGTTATCAAGGCGGCCAAATCAGTGGAAACCGGCGGCAACAAACAAATAGTGGAGACGTGCGTTGAGACGAGCGGCGACGCCATTGACAACTTAGGCGATTGCAAGGAACTGCTGAAGAAGCACGACCCTTTCAGCATTGACACTCTGAGAACCAGAGCGTCGGCGGCGCTGACTAACATCGTCACTTGTGATGACGAGTTCGGCGCGAGTGAGCCACCGCAGGTGAAAGCAGCCACCAAGAAGGCGGAAGACCTACTTCATCAGCTTTTACAGATTGTTAGTAAGTTGTAAGCCGGAAAATAATATAATTCAGGGACACCTCTGTGAATGTTTTAATAAATCAATTTAAATGTATACAATAAAAAAATTGACGAGATAATTTCCTATTTTGTTTCCCGTATATTTCTCCAAGTTCTGTAAGCATTGAGGACAATGTATATTTCTAAGCTTCGTGGAGGAAACAAATATCGACGAGATTGGCTTTCAGGCAACATTGTCTTTTGTTTAATCGTTCGCGTTCCTTAGTTGGAGACTAGGATATGTTGCATGTTTGATGTCTTTTGGGTTTTTGTGATGATGAGGTAAAGTTATAGGAAAGTGACTTTATTCCGAATCACGAATGCGTATATTTTTGAGAAAATGAACTTATGATGGTGCATGTGGCATGATTTGATGAATAAATATGATCTACATACAAGTCTAGGATACAGACATGAATGTGCTTTATTGTTATGCGATCATTACTTTTAACAACTGTAGGAAAATTTTGACTCCAATGTGCAGTAGAAGTTGGCTCGGGTTGGGCGGATTATCATAGTACTCATACACCCATTTGTCACCATGTGTAGTTCCATTGTAATAATGATTTATAAAACCCTCACATAAGTCGTACATAATCTCATCTGTTGTTTTGAACCAACAGTTATTGTACGGGTATTTAATCTTCTCATCTTTCATATACGTATGTTGATCTCAAAATTAAATTCTTGTCTAATGTCCACATTCTCAAATAGACTTTTTTCGTACATCAACATTCTCAATTGTCTTAACATTATTACATAAGCACATACACATAAAAATATAATTTGAACGAAGCAAAAGCGCGCCCGCATATATATATATATATACATACAGTAGTAATTTTAATATTGGAATTTGAGATGGAAGTGATTGCCGTTGTGAAATTCATTCCAAATTATGTGAAGAATGAAGACATAATACAGGTTGTCAATTTGCAACGGGCGTCGCAACTAATTTTTTGCGGCTCCATCCATCGTAAAATGCATCATAAATTAGCTATAACACGTTTCCTCAAATTAATTTGCAATGGAATTATCTCCACCAAAAACAAATTCGCGAGTGAAGGGCTGTTGCAAATTTTCATCACCAATTAGCGACGAATGTAGACACTCTTTGTAATCCATGTCCGTCGTAATCTGCAATGTTTTCTTACCCTCCTAAATATCCGTCACAATACACTTTATATAGTATTTGTATATAATATAATAAGATATATTAAGCACTATTACACATAATTTTTTCACTATTTAAACTTGATAATAATATATAACATGCTAGGAATAAAATAGGCAAAAAAAATCATACTAAGTCACGTGACAGGCATATATCAATTAATTAAGTAGCCATTTGGGCGAAAATGGTCACCTACTTTGATTGTTGTTTCAGTCCAATTAATTAAATCCAACTCGTAACATTTTTTATCCCATTATAATTTAAAAGCTAATTTGTTATTTGTGTAACCTCTTTTTATTTTTTAAAATTAAATAATTATTTGATCTGAAAATATTTTGATATAAGTAAATTTTCAATTTTTAAAATCAAAATATTAGAGAAATTTATTT
Organism: Sesamum indicum; assembly: GCF_026168435.1. Taxonomy (NCBI): domain Eukaryota; kingdom Viridiplantae; phylum Streptophyta; class Magnoliopsida; order Lamiales; family Pedaliaceae; genus Sesamum; species Sesamum indicum. Next base: position 28,609,027 of record NC_142659.1, on the reverse strand, counting down.
TTATATAAGTAATACATTAGTTTTAAATTATAATTATTTGAATTTGAGATTAATTTTGATTTCTCTTTATTTTTTTGAATGAAAATTATTCTTTTGTCTCAAATATTTTATTAAACTTTGATAAAAATATTATAATAACAAAATTTTATTTTTTAAAGAATATTATAAAATTTTTATTTCTATATAAATAGTGAATTAGTTTTTAAATTATAATTATTTGTATGAGATAAAATTTAACCTCTTTTTATTAATTTTTAAAATTGAATTATTATTTGGTCTGAAAATATTTTCAAGGGAAAAATTATTTGTTTAGTTCTTTAAGTTTGTCTGCTATTAATTTTAGTCTTTTAAGTTTACACGTTTTAGTTTTAGTCTTATAACTTTAAAAAATGTGGAATTTTAATCCCTTGACCCAATTTCCAACAATTTTACCCCTGCACAACTTTTTAAATAGCAAATTTAGTCCATCTCCATTCATTTTTCATCTCATAACTAATGCTCACATAGCAGGTACGAATTTATGGAGACTTAGTTTTATTTCAAAAGCATGTTGGCTTATGAGTTCGAACACTATACTATACACGTGGGGATGTTGATCTACTGCATAATAGGTGTTGTATACTATAATAGTAAATGTTGTTTATATTTTATTTATCTGATATTATATATTAAATAAATTATGATTATATAGTTAATAAAAATAATTATAATCTAATTATTTTAATTAATAATATTACATCTCTGCAAATAGAAAAAAGAAAGTACTCTTAACTTCTTTCAATGCTTGTCACCAACCGAGTGCTACTGTAATTCTTAAAACAATAAGGAGTGTTTATTCAATGCCTGTCACCGACCAAGTGCTACTGTAATTCTTAAAACAATAAGGAGTGTTTAATATGTGAGATAATTTTAATTTATATTAATTAATTAGTTTATCTATAATTACAAATTATATTCTTGACAACAAATTTTATTAATAAATATGTAAGTGCATGGCTATGATCAATTAAACAAACATGTATTATCGTATTTATAATTTTTTAAATAATAAAAAAATATTTATAATTATGTTCAATCTTATAAAAAAAACTTATTAATTATCATAATCTAGGATCCAATTCGTGGATTGGAACATAATTTCTTCACATACACAATATATACGTATAGTATCAGAAGTCTTTTATTATAAATTAAAATACAATCACAAAGACAGATTCTGTAAGTTATAAATCTGAAGTTCCAAGTTACTATAAAAATCCCTCATCCCTACCAAACGAAACACAACAACTCAAATAAAAAACTCAAAGAAAGAAAAAAAAACGAAAAGCAAATAATGTCATCTTCCTTGTTTCTTCTTGTCTCTATCTCGCTGGCACTCCTATGGAGCAGCCCGGTTTTTGTTGAGTCGGACGCTCGAGCTGATGCTCAAGCCGCAATTCAGCAATCCATCGCCGCCACTCATGCCGTTATCCAGGCGGTTAAATCAGTCGCAAACGGCGGCAACAAACAAATAGTGAAGACATGCATTGAGACCAGCAGCGACGCCATTTCCAACTTAAATGAGGTCAAGTCGCAACTGCCCAGGGCTCGCGACCCTTTCAGTATTGACACTCTGAAGACCAAAGCGTCGGCGGCGGTGACGAACGTCGGCACTTGTGATGACGAGTTTGGCCCACAAGAGCCTCCGAAGGTGAAAGCAGCCACCCAGAAAGCGATAGCCCTAATTAGTCGGCTTTTACAAATTCTTAATCAGTTGTAAGGAGGAAAAGGAGGGGAGAGCTTACATCTGTGTGTGAAATTCAAAGTACAATGTTTTGATAATTGATTTGAAATGAAACATTATATATATATATATATATATATATACACATATTTGTTATCGTTAGCATGAAAAAGATTTAAAATATTTTTATACGATTCTGAACGTTGTCGTAATTCAGAGCAAAAAAACAAATATATATAACATGACTTAGACCCTTAAATTGATTGGTCGGATAATGTAGTGCCTCTGGTGCCATGAATATCCATGTAGTTTTAAATTTTGGCTGTAAAATTATTACCAAATTATTTTCTAACTATTTTTTTATTTAAGATATAGAAAAGTATCTAATAAATAAAAAAGTAAAGTAATAATTAAATTAATATAATGGATACGGGACAAATTTAACATAGTATATGCCAACAATTCATAGATACTCTTAAAAATAAATTGGTAATATGCTTAAACAAAAGTTGAATACTTTTGGGAAAAGAAATGGATAAATGTACTTGGTTATATTTTTTAAAATAAATATATTTGACAACGATTTAGGGAAAGAAACTCATATTATAATTGATTTTGACCACAAACTAAAATAAATAATTTTTTTAAAAAAAATAAAAGTCTTGGAGAATTTTTATTTTTATAATTGTTAATTTGGTCATCCAAGATCAAATGAAGTTCAGTTGACGTGAGCTCAAGCCTCCATGTTGGCATTTAACCAACATGCGCATTGCACATCACTGATTCCATTAACTTTTAATGGTGAGAACTAATTTTTATATATATATTCACTATTAATTTCATCACACCCAAAAGTTGTGGTGCCCAAAATGTTACGAGGCATATTTTATAGGATTAAAAAAAAATTTAATCCAACAAAAACCCTTCGTATTACAAATATACAAATATTCACTATCGCCCTCTCTTTTGTCAGGTTTTCTCGGATGTCGCTCTCCTTTTTATTGCTAGGCGACTACAACATCGCTAGATAGGGGACGACACAGCGGGGCAGGAGAATGGGGGTAGGCGGCAGGGGAGGGGAGGTAGCAGGGGGTGGGTTGGAGTGGGAATAGGTTTTTTTTTAGAAAAAAAAATAAATTATAAATATAAAAAATAAAAATTGTATAGGAGCATAACAGTCAGACGATGTAAAGATTTAACTATGTTACACTTCAAAATAAAAAAGAGAGCATGTTCTGAATTAAAAAAATATAAGGAAGTATTTTACTTATTTTTAGAACAGGAGGTGCGTTTTTGTTGAATTTTTAATACACAGGTTCTTTTTTTTTTTTGCAATTTAGCTCATTATAAAAAATGTAGTTATATGGCTGATAACTATATATTTATGCAAAGTTTCGTCACTAAAATATGTGATATATTTATAATTATAATTATAATTTTAATAGACGTATTTATAATTTTTTAAATAGTAAAAATATTTATGTAATTAAATCTTATATCCGGGATTGTCAATATAAATTCTTATCAATTTTGAAAACCATATATTAGTACATATTAATGCTACATTGGCAAATTCTCAGTACAACTAATTCAATATTTTTAAATGAAAAAATATTTCGTTGTTATTATTCATAGAAATAGAACAACAGCAAAATAAAAATTGGCATTTTTTGTCACTATTAGTCAACCCATCTTTTTCAATTTTTCACATAAAGCAGATCTACTGTTAATAACACGTGGTATTTTTTAGTCGTTGAGGAATCAAATCTATAAAATCTTCTGTTCGTTGAACTTAACTCTAGATTTTTCTCGAAGGAACATTAACTGTAGTGACAGTGCCCGCTGCTAGCAGAGCCGCCGGTCCGGATCACCGGCGCACTCAAAGGGAATATATCAAAAACACAATTTCAGATTTCAGCTTCCGGAACGAAATCGAAATGGTGGAATTCTCGAAAGTGAATCTTAAAGACATCGAGGAAGATGATGAAGGAGAAGAGGAGGGGGAAGAAGTCGAATCAGCGCCGCCACTGAAAGTGGGCGAAGAGAGAGAAATAGGCTCAAATGGGCTCAAGAAAAAGCTCATGAAACGGGGCCTTAATTGGGAGACCCCTCAATTCGGTGATGAAGTTACCGGTATGCATCTGCGCTCCATACATTTTTATGTAACAGTTCTTCTTACTTTGCTCAGAGTATTGGTTCCAATCTGAAATGTAAATCTGTACATTTCCTGCAAAATATCTTCAGACCAATGAGGTTCTAGAGTTTTGTGAAGTGGTGAGCGTAAAAGTTCTTGATTTGATTTCCTTTTTGTATTGGTAGCTTTGATTGATTAACGAAACGTGATGATGAGCTACTTGCAGAGGCGACTATGTCATAGAATTAAGTTTTCCAAATTAGATTTACTACAATCTAATATTCTTTTGGATTTCCTCTGTAAGTGGCAGTCTGAGACTCTCTGGTAGCTATATCCTCAGGAAACTATGAGTTAGCTCGCTCCTACTTCATTTTCTTTGAGGGTTACATCGGTTGCGTATTGTTGAAATATAAATTTGATTTCTAGGTGTGGGAAAATGGTAAATGAGGATACTTGGTTTTAAGGATTGTGTTCATAAAATATCATTTCATTAGTCAATCTGATTTGTAGCTTACCAAGTCAAAGCACAAGTCAAACAACTATCTTCAGTTGGATGAAAATAGCAATATACTTTTCTCATACCAATGTAAAAGTAGTATTATCATGCCCTTTTCAGTTACCAGCTATTTTGTGTTTCTTATCGTGATGAATGTTTTTGGTGTTGTATGCTGAAGTGTAGTTCACTATGTGGGAAGTTTGTCAGATGGGAGTATATTTATTTCAACAAGGGCTAGCAATGAGCCCTTCACTTTGAAGCTTGGACGTGGTGAGTTTTCTGTATCCTTGTTTTTAGTTCCATTTTTATTTTGATGATATTAGGCCGTATTAGGGTTGTATTCAAAGCTTGAAATTGCATGTACGCAACTTTCTGGTTCAGTTTGATTGCTGGTGTAGACATAAAAGTCCTAGACAATTCACAGATGACTTGCTATTTGTGGAAAACTTGTAACCGTATGTGTTGTTCTTCGTAAAGTGATTACGATTTCCACTCCTGATCTTCCTGTTTATTTCGTAAACCAGTTTCCATTTTATTTAGAAATCCAGTTCATGCCTCTCTACTTGGTTCCATTTGGCTTGGAGATATAATTTTTCTTTTGTATGTCAATTTGATTCAATGAGTCATCACCAAGTACTTGCCATTTGGTGTTATGCACAATGCAGTATCTAAGTGTCTTTTCCATTGCCTTAAATTAAAAATGTGCATCCTCTTTCTGCTACTTTTTCCCATGTTATAGAGTCAGGGTTAATCTCTTTCAGTTTTTTTAGAAATTTGTGGTTTCTAATATCCATTGTAGGGGATATAGTTATCGGGTTGGATCATGGAATTGTTACAATGAGAAGAGGGGAAGTGGCACTATTCACCCTTCCTCCAGAACTAGCATATGGAGCATCAGGAAGGGCTGGCATACCTCCAAATGCTGTTGTTCAGTTTGAAGTAGAACTCTTATCATGGATTACCGTGGTGGACGTCTGTAAGGACGGTGGAATTATCAAGAAAATCCTTGAGAATGGGGAACAGATTGGGCCTCCTGGTGATCTAGATGAAGTTCGTGGTACTTTAGTTGATCTAACTTGAGTTTCATGTTCAACGTAGTAAAAGTACAAAATTCTTTGATGAATTTGGCTTGTATTCTTATTGCATTTACTATGTTCAGTTAAATATAAGGTGATGCTGGTTGATGGCACCATTGTAGCAGACACACGTGACGAGGGCGTGGAATTTTATATTAAAGATGGTAATTAGTGGTTTTTCGAGTTGAAAATTGGCCGTTGTACAAGTATTCCCTAAACATTTCCTTTTGCATTAACGGGTTTCTTCTTTTAGGCCACTTTTGTCCAGCATTAGTGAAAGCAGTTAAGACCATGAAGAAGGGAGAGCGGGTCAATTTGGTTGTTCAACCACAGTGTAGGTCTTCCTCCCACTCTGTTTTTTTCTCTATTTCTGGGCAAAAGAGCAATTTGTCAAAATGTTTTTATTGTAATAGTCTTGCTGATATGGCTCCATGATCAGCCTTCCACACTCAGTTTACATATATTTCGACTTTCAAAATCAAACTTATCTATTTATTCATGTAGCAGGTATCACGGAATTAGATACTTTTATTTGTACATAGGAACTTTATTGTAGGGATTTTTAGAGCTTTCACACTTCTCAGAATCTGAACATAAGTGTATATTGTATATGTATGTGTGTGTGTGTATTATTTGGCTTTTTTTTAATACTATTTAGTTCAAGAATTTGCGACGGAAGAGAGACAACCAAGCTTGGTTTAAGTTCAGAGTAGTCTTGCACCTTTTCCATGGTTTTCTCTTTTACACACTTGAAATACTCTGGATTCTTTAAATCTTGATTTTAGTGGAGTTGCTATATTCAAGTAATAGTGTTGAAAGAACATGGCCACTGAGTAAGCGAACTCTTCTAGAGAGGAGCAAAATGAAATTGCTTAAGATTTGGTTTTGCTTGTTGTTCTGTAATCTGGTTTGGCAATTGTAGAGTAACCTTCAACAAGGAATTATAGAATTGCTTGCAGATAGGCCGATTATTGAGAACTCTCTAACATTGGAACTTTTCAGTGGATGGAATCATTCTCTGTGGATAATATATATTCGTTGAGTGAGGCCTAATATGTTCGGATAACATAATAATAAAAGGATTACTGTTACTAAATCACACGGTTCAAGCGTCCGTTTATTTTCAGGAAGCAACTTTTCTTTTCCCAGGCAAATTGTACTCAGTAGCTATGATGCCTAACCAGAAGGCGACTATAATTTGGTTAACTGGTCCAGATTCTAGGTCCAATTCTAACCTATCATAATCGAGTTAGCTTGGTATGCCAGGCATACAACTCTCTTGTACAAAGAGAAGGTAATTCCAACCAGATAAATGTAATGTTTAATGAATAAATTGTTTTTAAAGGTGTAGTGAGGGTACTGTAGCATCTTGCTGGGAGGTGTAAAAATCAAAGACACCACACTGTAATCAAGGGTATTTTTACCTTTGCCATAAATGCTATGCCTGTTACCACAACGACTGCCTGCCAAAAGGAAAAACAAGTTTTCACTTTAACCTTGGAGGGTTTTTCTTCATAATTTGGTGGAGAAGGGACCTTCCAGATAGGAGCCATAAACTTGTTTTTAATGGTAAACTCTCCTGAAGTCATTGAAATCATCTTTGAAGAGAGTGTAAATGCTGAACTGATCTATAGATTCAAATATTTTCAAAACCACACATGCTTTAGAGTTATGTGTGCTGTGAAATTCATTATGACTTGGTTGAGGTTATTGTTGTGTCCTTTTATGTGGAAATTGGGACATGCACTTTGTCATTTAGCAGATCTACTAGCTATAGCTATTCGTCATGATTATTTGAATGAAGGTTGTGGTATAATATATGATCTGAATATCTTATCTTTATATTCTTTAGCAAAGTCTACACACCGTACTTTTGCTTTTGTTTTAATTCTAACAATTTAGTTCTCAGCATTGCATTGCAAGGATATGATTTATTACTGAATTTATTTGTAGAACACCGTTCTGGTTGTTTCTGTTATATCCAAGTTGCACTTTAGATTAATGTAATCCTGTCCATGTAATTACTATAGATGGCTTTGGGGAGGTGGGTAAGAAGTCAAATGAGCTTCCTTCAATCCCCCCTAAATCTACTCTGAGCATTTCTGCGGAGCTTCTTTCATTTAAGAGAGTAATAGATATTACTGGTGATTTGAAAGTAAAAAAGAAGGTTTTAAGGGAAGGTGAAGGTACTGTCACAGCGAATGAAGGTGCTGCTGTTACTGGTAAGTATTTGAAATACTGTCCTTTTCTTTCACTTTCTCCTTTTAGCATGTGGATTGCATACTTTGTGTTTCACTATTATTGCGTTCAAGCTCATGAATGCTCTTTTAGTTGATAATCATACAATATTTTTGGCTTCGGAAAATTGTCTGTGCGCCATATGCTATAGCAAGTTGGAATTATGATACTGGACCCTGATGCTTCAGAAACTGTGTACCTGTGGGTCAATTTGTCTTGTATTTGTATCCTGTAGAATAACATTCTTTTCGTCTTGGACTGCACTTTTGAGTTTAGCTAACACAGCTCTGTGGTGATACTAAGATAGGAACTATCTCTGGATTACCAAGTGCAGATGTAATTCTGGATCTCTGAGTCTTCTAGGTATGTCTGCTTTTTAAGGTAAGAAGGGGGCAGAAAAAGCTTTGGATACTATAGCAATTTTCACCTTCTACCAAATAAGAATCATTTTTTTCAAGTCGAAGATATTACTCTATTCTAGGTAATGTAAGCAAACAAATCATGCTTGTTAAGGTAACAGGAGCATTCCAAGACGAAGAAGACTGAATTAGAAGAATCTCTAACTTCACATTGAAATTTATGACAGCTAGATGAAGAGACTCAAAATGGGATGCATATTCTAATAATATGAAAAAAGTGGAGAGGCACAACTTCAGAGAAGGATGATAATACCTTGTGTAAAGTCTCAAGTTACATCAGATCATAAGACTTTAATTCTCAGCATGATAGAACTGTGCCAGAGTTCTTTACACTGTGACATGAACTGCATTATTATCAGCAGCCCTCAGCGTCTCCTGTTTTGAGTTATCAAAGTGCAAAATTTTCCATCCTCCTCTGCAGTTAGGTACAAAGCAATGTTAGAGGATGGTACTGTATTTGAGAGAAAGGGTATTGATGGCGAGCAGCCACTGGAGTTCATCACAGATGAAGGTCAGTATGTCATAAACATTTCTCCCTTAAAGGAACTTGTTATCCACTATCAATCTCAATTTGTTTTTAATGGCTTGCAGAGCAAACAATTGTCGGACTAGATCGAGCAGTAAGCACAATGAAGAAAAATGAATATGCATTAGTAACTATTTCCCCTGAATATGGATTTGGAAGCACTGAAGTAAAGCAGGATCTTGCTGTGGTTCCACCATCATCAACTATTCTATATGAAGTTGAAATGTTAGATTTTGTCAGGGTATGCCTTTTTTACCTGCAAAATACTGTAGAGACCCTCAGTGCAAGAATAGATATGATAGCCTCATGTAAAATTCAGATGACAATCTGATATTTTACTACAAAAGAAATCGGGTTGAATTAATTTTCATTCTTCCACATATTGATAATCATAAACGAATTAATATTTATTATGTTTTATTTTGTATGGCAAAGGAAAAAGCACCTTGGGAAATGAGCAATACAGAGAGGATTGAGGCAGCTGCTCGGAAGAAAGAAGAAGGTAATCAACTCTATAAAAATGGGAAATACCAAAGAGCTGCAAAGAAATATGACAAGGTACTTCAGGTGATTTCTCTTGACATGCAATTTATACAGCTGAAATCTTAATCTCTAAGACTCCATTGCCATTTGCTTCTTTTCTTTCAGGCAGCTGATTATGTGGGCGAAGATGGATATTTGACGGGCGATGATGAGAAAGTGGTTAAATCATTGAGGGTCTCATGCTGGTTGAATGGTGCAGCTTGTTCTCTGAAACTAAATAATTTTGGGGAAGCAATCAATCTCTGTTCAAAGGTAATACAACTAAATACTCTTACAGATATCAACTTAATACAAACAACATTCTAGTTATCGGTCTGTCGTGTCCATGTGAAGATTCTGGTTTCATATCATCATCTATGTTAGACGAACAATTTCCTCTTCTTCTTTACTTTGTCGGCTCATGCTTGCTCTATGTTTTACCATTTGTGGCTTTCATTGTACACATTTAGGCAGAGAGACGATAATCTAATAAAATCATAATACTTTCATTTCCCTGATCGTGAATAGATCCTCGACGTAGAGTCTTGCAATGTGAAAGCACTGTACAGGAGAGCTCAAGCTTATATGGGAATTTCAGAGTTGCACTCAGCTGAAATGGACATAAAAAGGGCCTCAGAAGCAGATCCTCATAACAGGTACTTTCTTGGAGTACGTTTATGACATTATAGGCCAGTACCATTAATTTTATTCAGGCTTATGAAAATGCTATTTGATCTCAGGGAGATCAAGTTAATACAGAAGAGTTTGAAACAACTCCAAGCGGAGAGCAATAGAAGAGATGCAAAGCTCTATAAAGCAATGTTTCCAAGTACGAGCAAAGATGCTTCTACTGCAGCAAAGGTAAGCTGCCGTTTTTGCCCAAAATTTTAGCATATGTTAATTCATGAAGGCTTCTACCATATTTTTCTATCTTGAGTGAGCATTAGCTAACTAATTTGGTCTGCATGATAAGGAAAGTGAAGTTTTGTAACTCTACTTTTACTTCTGGAACTTCAATTTCCTGATATAATTGTGTTTCTGCTCGGGCAGAGGCTGAAAACGGGAGAGGATGATACGAGGGATGAGTATGTTTCAGCCATGGAAGCCGGAAATGCATCAGTAGATCAAGCTGCTTCTGATACAACAGCTAAAACATGATTCTTGTCGAACTGTTGATTGTTACAAGAAATTTCTTTGTTGTTAACATTAAAGCTGTATGTGATGTAGTTACTGTATTACAATCACAAGTTTAGTTCTATAGGTATATGTTTTAGGAAACACATGCATAGTCCTTAGATGTTATAGTTAAGCCTATATTTAGACATAAGAATTTGAATTTAAAGGAAGCATTTAAAAAATGATTTTATATTAAATAAATTTAAAATTCATTACAATGTCATAAAATATACTTTAAAATAAGAGTCCAACGATTTGCAATTCGTTCTAATATGAAGTCAGAGTCCAACGATTTGCCTTACACTGCTATACTGTGAGATGTTTCTTAAATAATCATCTCTTCAATCAACTAAAATTAAATTAAAAAAATAAATTTTCAAATATTAAATTACTAAAGTATGGATTATTTACTAACTAAAAAAAATCGGTACAGAAATCCTTTCCTTTTTTTTTATTCTTTTTGAAATCTTAAGAAAATAAATTATTTATAGATACTATTAATCCAAATTTCAAGTTTGTAAAAAAAAACTAAAAAATATATGTTCAAATGAATTTATTGTAATCTTAAACTGAGAGTATTGTAATATTTGAAATGACGATTATCTTCTAGTTTTTCTTTTCAAATTGTGATCCAAAGAGTTTTCTTTTCAAATTGTGATCCAAAGAGTTTTCTTTTCAAATTGTGATCCAAAGAGTTGTAAGCTTGTTTTTGGATGCTTAATCTCTTTTGGATTTATAGAGCAAAAAACAAGTCATCTTGAAATATGGTATTAAGAATGAGTGAGGTTTAGGTAGGTTGGCTCACGTTGTTCAGTTTTAACACCATAAACTTTGATATAAATTAATGAGTTAACGACCATAGTTAAACATGTTTTGGTCTAATTAGACAATTCAAAGAAAAAATTTATATTTAGGGTAAATTATAACGACCTCCACTGAGATTTAACATAATCGAAAAATTAAAAATACACCCTTAATGTTTGATGAAATTATGCAATTCTTGAACGGAGGTATGAAATTATCAACTATGCCCTTACTGTATTTCTTTTCTTTTAAAAGGAACATAAAAAATTGTGAAAAATCAGGAGTAGATGAAAAAAATTAAAAAATTATAAAAAACATTATGCACTTATTCAATAAAAAAATCAAAAAATTCTAAAATGTAAATAAAAATGTAAGTTTTAGTCCACAAGGGTATTTTGGTCAGTTCGCCATAAAAACGAATGAAAGCCTAATAGAGGTTAAGGGAATGGATTAATTGTTAGATGACAGTTAAAATCAGGGGATATTGATAATTTTAAAAATAACGAAAAGGTAGTCATAATTATGCCAATTTTAGGAAAGATCATTGTAATTTACCCTTATATTTATACTCATGTAAATGCATAAAATCCAAATTTATTGCGAATTTAATTTGAAATCCAACTATTAACTAATTTATTTAAAGTAATCCAACTATTAACTCATTTATTTAAAGTAATCCAACTGTTAACTAATTTATTTAAAGTTTCAATTAATAATTTATCCAAAAATTTTGGATGTCCTCCTTTAATTATAAGCAATATATAATCCAAAGTTGCTCATGCGGCCAAATTAGATTCTGTAGATGGCTAATAACTTATAGGCGAAATTATATTTTGTCATCTAAAAATTTTGTTAAAAAAAAATTATATTAAATCTTAAATTTTATCAAATTTATATTTTATTATATACAATTATTTTTTTGTTGATTTTTTTATCAAAAAAACATCACAAACTGTGCATATATTAATATTATTACATTACATAACTCTTAAATATCACATATATACTGCATGAGATGCTTTTCGACAAAAAAATTTAACTAAAATAAATAATAAAGTACAAAATTTTATAATATTTAAATAATAAGTTGACAAAAAAAAATTAAATATTTAAATATAAAAACGATGATAGTTCCAATAACAAAATTATTAAATCCTTTTAATAACTAACAAAATCACCGCATTGTTTTATTAGATAATGAAGACAGGCACACTCATCTCCCTTTCTTTTCCCTCCTCAATTACAACTTATTAAGAATAATTAAAAGCTGATTAATTATATCTTGAGCTTTCTTGGTGGCTGCTGCCACCTGCGCCGGCTCACGATCGCCAAACTCATCATCACAAGTGCCGACGTCCGTAAACGCCGCCGTCGCTCTGACTCTCACAGTCTCAAGGCTACGCGGGTCGCGAGCCTTGGGCAGTAGTGACTTGACATCGTTTAAGTTGTCAATGGCGTCGCTGCTGACCTCAATGCATGTCTCCACTATTTGTTTGTTGCCGCCGGTTTCCACTGATTTAACCACCTGGATAACGGCTTGAGTCGCTGCTACGGCTTCCTGAATTTTGGCTTGAGCGTCAGCTCGAAGATCCGACTCAACAAAAACCGGGTAGCTCCATAGGAGTGCTACTGAGATAGAGACAAGAAGAAAGAGGGAAGAACTCATTCTTTTTCTTTCTGTTTTTGTTTATGTTTTCGTGTTTATGTTTGTAGAGATTAGGGGTTTTTATAGTAGATAAAATTGAATAAATATGGAAGGAAATTAAATTATATCAATTTAGATTCATATATAGGATTGTTTAGAATTCTAGTATGAAAATCTAGGTCAAAGATAGTAATAAAAGATTTGTACTCATAATATTACATGTTTTGTGGTTATGTTGAAATCTCATGATTCGAATTATAGATTGTCTTAGTATAAATGCATGTTTTTTTTTTTTTATGGGCAAATTGCAATGTATTTATCTGGGATATAGAAAATAGGCAAACAACCCCTCTTGTATTGACCGAATGCTGAATTTTCAGAATTTCAATTTTTTTTAATTTTAATTATAAAAATATTGTAATTTGTAGGTTATTAACATTAATTGGATTAATGTTTTACTAAACCATTACCAAATCCAATCATGATGATAATTAAGTAAGCATTAGTTGAATTGTTGTACAATATATTTAACAATATATACCTCCAAAATCATTGTGAATCTTTCAATATTTATTTATGTTAAATAATATATTTGACAATATACAATTTTCCCACTATTATGTTAACTTTCAATTTTTGTATTTAGTATCCATTACCATTATGTTAAGTTTCAGTTTTTGTATTAATTAAAAAATATTATTCGATTTCTTTAATTATAATCAATTCCGCCAACTGTTAATCATTCCAATCCCTCCTCCTAAATATCGGAGATTCCATTAGCATTGTGCATTTTTAAGAAGTTCCCATATCATTAGTCATAACTGTCCGGAACATAAGGGATTTTGGAGCTCATTGGTCGAATTTCGACTCCTGTATGGAATGTTATGCCTATTAAATAATTTGAACTTTATTGGTCGAATCCGCCTTCTGTGTGGAATGTTATGCCTATTAAATAATTTGAAGCTCATTGGTCGAATTCCGCCTTCTGTGTAGAATCTTATGTCTATTGAATAATATGTGTTATTTCTACTGTAATAGTAGGTGTTGGTTAGATTTAGTATATTTGATATTATTGATCAAGAGCATGATGTTGTAATAATTTTTGTTAGATATTGATATTCGATTGGAATGATTGTAATCAATTTCTTTCAATTAATAATAATTCAATGATATTACTTCATTAAAAAAAAAAAAAATGGATCCCATATATTTTTAAGAAGTTGTTCACATGGGGTTGTATGGTAATCGACATGGATGAAGGGGAAAGATTGTCAAAAATACTCGATTGCAATAATCTTTTATTGACATATAGAGTTTTAGTGAAAATTTGATAAATCTAATTACTTTAATCAATTATAAAATATAATGATTCTTTTTTGGGATATTACATTGCCCTCCTCTGAAGTTTAATATAATGACACGTCGACCCCTTATAGTTTGAAAAATTATATTTATTATTCATGATATTTGTTTTTATCTAACAAATAGACCCCTCTCCATTAGTAAAAAATTCACTGAATTTGTTAATATCAACAAAAAAAAACTAGAATCAGAATCTGTATTTATCTCCGATTGATTTATTACAAGTCTAATAAATTTTTTCTAACCAAACTATCTTTATACATCTTTACATAATATTGGAATATTGTGTATTTAGCCCTTTAAAAATTTTGCTAAATTGGATGTATGAGATGCAATTTAGGATATATATTTTGTGATGTTGTACCAATAAGTGACATAAATCTTGTCAAATTATGTGATATTTTTAAATTATCTTTCTAAAATTTTAACTTATTGATGTAAATCATTTTGGTCACTCACATTTACATTTCAACAACAATTTACTCCCTTTTTATAAATTTTCATAAAAAAAGAATTTAATATTTTCGAACAAAAAGAATTTAATACTTCACAAGGCTTAATTAATCATATGAAAATAAACACATTGATCATAATATATTTTTAACCCCATCAAACATTTTCATAAAAAAAAAAATTCAAATTCAAATTCAAATCATAGGTGCGACAATAAGAGTTATGAGGATATGACTTAACTAGTTCAGGCTCAACATATTTCATTATTTTTTCATGGCTGTGTTGGTGGGGGCATCTCAGGAATAAACTGGGTTTCTTAACCTGTCTTTTTTTAAAAGGAAATATATATATATATATATACATATACATCGATATTTTTAAATTACTCAATATATTATTATTATAATTTTTAATATGTAATATATAAATATTTATAAATCAAGCAATAAATTCAAAATAAATAAAAAATAATATAATATTATAAATAGTAGATTAAATGCATATATTTACATAATTTGAACTCACAATCTTTTAATTGCAAAATTTTAACCTACGTTGTACACTGTAACAATATACATGTAGTAATTAAAAATTATACGTGTCATAATCGTTCAAAAGAATCAAAATTAATTGTTGGTTGGTTGGGAAATTTGGTAAATAAAATAATTTATTGTGCTTTAATTTTTTTGGACATACACATATACGTATATATAATATATACGTACGTACTATCCAAAAATATACAGTTAGGAGTTCATACTTAGAGAATATCCAGAAAATTATGTTATCTTGAGATAATTCAAGCCGTGGATTATTTGACTAATCTGGCTGACTTTTGTATCTTATATTTCTTGGTCTAGTTTTTTTATTTTTCTAAATGCCACGTTCTCTTTTTTTTTTTTTAATACTTTCTTTGAGCTGTTTGTTGACTTTGAATCAATTATTGTTGCTGATTTATTTTTGAATGTAATAACAATTCTCCAAAAACACTCTAAAAATCTACGAGATGTTGAATTTTATTTAAAAGATAAACTTTTAAAATGTTTGGATGAGTAAGATGTCAGAGCTTATAAAATGGTGACTGCTTGACATTGCTCCAAGTGAAGCAGTCACCCTTATAGCCAAGAATTAATAATTTATTAGGAGATCGAGACTAGAGAATTCAACAAATTCACTACGAAAAAATTGATTTGCTACACTATAAATGACCACGACTTAAAAATTATAGTAAACAATACTACTAATTAATATTTGTCATGGTTTTTAATTATGACGAAAACATTTTCTCTGAAATTTAACTATAGCTAATGTTTTGACTTCACTTGCAGAGACAATGACTAATGGTTGTTGTGGAGTTGTAGTTAGTTGGTATTTGCCACGACTACTCTCTTTTTACTATAATAAATAGCTGTAGCAAAAAATTATATTTTCTTCACCAATCTTATGAAAGAATGGTATTATGAGAATAGACATTATACTAGCAATAGATTCTCCAAGGATATATATATATATATATATATATTTCTTTTATACGATAATTGATTGCACGTTATAATTGGTATAAACTTTTCACAAAAAAATAAAAATTTTAAATTAAAACATAATTCATATTTTTAGAAAAACAATCAAACAATTACTCACCCTATAATTACACAAGACAAATTAAAAATACACACGTCCTAAAAATATTTTAAAAAAAAAAAACCGTGTAGTAAATGTCAATTGGTTGGACTCGTAATATCCACATTTTTCTATCCATCAACATGAAATATTATATAAACTGTATTCCTTAAAAACCAAAAAGAAAAAATAAAATAAATTGATTATTACCTTCACCTAAAAACCTTGTCACAATGTAATATAACATCGGTTTAATCGCATTTTAGTTGTGTAATTATAATTATTTGACACTTTAGTCTTATAATTTATTAAAAATGTATAATAATCCTTCACTTTTTTAATTTTGGGATTTTAGGACAAAATTGGCTGAAATTATAGTATCATTTTCCAGCCAAATTTGTCGTAAAATCATAAAATTTAAAAATGTGAAGAATCAATTTATAATTTTAACAAATTATAGGATTAAAATCTCAAAAATGCATAATTACAACATTAGAAATGCAATTAAATCTAAAACATCAAAAGGGTGTTTTTGCGACAGCATGACTCTTACTTCTAGGGTACTTCATTTCATTCTTAACATTAATTACACTATTACCATTGATGTCTTCACCAAAATAGCAACAGGGGCTGTCCTCGTCAATCCGGCCCATCGCTACGCTGATGCTCCTCGCCGACATGGCCCGCGGCCCGCTGCCGGAGCCCGTCCTCGCCTTCAACATCTCCTGCTTGATGTACGCCTCCAGATCAGCCCTGTTGCCGATGCCATGGGCTGATGCGGCCCGAACCAGCTCCCGGAAGTCCTCGCTGTTGTCTGACCGGGCCGAGCTGGCACTGAAGCTCCTCGGCAGGCTCGGACCCTGTGACGTCCCCTGCAACCCTATGATGTTGCTGTTGGCGCAGTCCATCATGCTTTTCACGTAGAAGTCTCGTGCCTTGCACAGGGCCCGAAAGGGAGTCGCGATCAGCCGGAGAAACCTGTTTTTCTGGCTTGTTTGTGGTTTCATGTTTGCCTGTTTTCTTAAACCATGAACAGCAAGATTTGCTCCGCAGCTTTTTCTGTAAGTCGGAAATTAGGAATGATGGAGTCTTTGTGCTTGAAGAAGAAAGGAGAAGCAGCTGGAATATGATTGAGGGTTTTAGAAGAATAAGACGCTTTTATCTTCTTTTTTTCTAAAGTGTGGTTGGAAAATTGCAATGAAATGATCTTTTATATATAGACAGATAATCTTGAATGCCAATATATGAAATTTTTTTAATAAGTGTGATAAATTTATTATTTTCTTTTGCAATTATACATCAATTAGACTTTAAATATATTTTCCTCATTATATAATTTATTGACCAAAACTCAATTTGAATAAGATTTTTTTCACTTATAATAGAGTAGTGCTAATTAAGGACATAAAATAAACTGTGGGAATGCGTTGTTTTGAGGTAGCGTAGGGTTATGGTTTTTCTTGGAAGTGGACTTATCAAAATTATGGCAAGACTAAAAGTTATGCGTTGTCTTTTTAAGAAGAACCAATGGCGCAGCTGGACGGGCACAGATGTATTTTTTTAATAAATTCTTTACAAATTCATAACTATATAGTATTTTTGTGCGTCTCACGTGGTATAGTATTTTTATGAGTTTATAACAGATGATGCTCAACCAACATGCTTAGACTGAAGTTGAAAAATAGATTCAACTACTTGATATGTTATCGAATTTGATCAATAAAAATTTATTTGAGTTTATTTGATAAGTTTTTTAATTTGACTTAATTCGATCTAATTAGTGCCTAAGTAACAAATATATTTAGAAATATATATCAAATTAATATTTGAGCTTGATTTATTTTTTATCCAATTAAAATCGTTTGAACTTAATTAAATTAATAATATTAGATCAATAAGGATAAAATTCAAATGTAATTTAAACTTCAATAATAATTCGAACAAATTTAAACTGTTATGTATTTGGTTCAATTCAAATCATTTATGTTAAACGCAAGTGCAATTCCATGGTATTTTAATAGGGTTGCTATATATATAGGAATAAATGCCGCCGCAGGGCAATATTAGAACAGATTGATTTTTTATCGTAAATATAATTATATGTATTGACTATGTAATATATATATATATATATACATGTCAATCACAATTCCGTTATTTTATTTTATTCAAAAGAAAGATTTTGTACACATTCATGATACGTATATATAAAATGAAAAAAAAAAAAACAATTGGATTTGCATTAAAAAAAATAATCTAATTGAATATGGGATTTTGGTTTCAGTACTATTTTTCTATTCTTGTCCCAAAACAACGGGGGGGTGAGTAAAAGGTATGAGATGAGGGAAATTTCCATAGCCACCACATAGGAATTGGTGTGGTATATGTGATTAATGAATTATAATGTACCAAACTCAAATATTTGAAAGTAACATAGAAACGACTTTTGTTTGAATATTATGAATTTCGTGATGAGTAATTGATTGATGTAGAAGTTGATGGCGTGCCTCAATGACATTTCGGCCTTTATTTTATAGTTGAATTTTAGTAGCTAGCTTTGGGTTGGGAAATGTCATTTAAGTTGAATTATCCAGATAGGTAGGTTTGAAATTTAAGGCCATTTGATGGTGTGATATTAACGTTTAGGTGTCTTGCTGGTCCCAACAATAATTTTGTTCTATTATTATGAAAATTAAGTTCCAATACGTTCTTTTTTTTTCTTTTTTTTTGAGTTAATTCTTAATAACACTTTGTTTTATTGATTATTTAAAAAAAATTTGGGAATTTGAAATAGTCGTGAGGTTTATTTATAGGTACATTGGAACTCAAATTATAATTTTTTTTTGTGTTTTTGGGGATTTCGACCAAAAATGAATTCCAACATGACAAAAAATTGATACGCACATACTTATAGGATTAAAATTATATTTTTTTCCAAAATAATTAGTAAAATTTGGCCAAATTCACAAATTTATTTAGATTACGTGCAGATCACATGATGTTCTCCAACAAAATTGAGAATTCCGACAAATTTTGCCCTCAATATGCTAATTTGTTTTTAGTTACAAGCCTAATTTTTTACGGTAATAAAAATGTTACTCCTTATACTTGGGAATCAAAATTATAATAGTTTTCTTTTTATAAATATATTTGATTGTAATATCCTGAATATATTCAAATATTAGTGCATTTAAAAGAAAATAAATAATAAATAAATTACTTGAAAGCAGATATCCACTCACAAATATTTCTTTTTCTTTTTCAAGATTTCATAGTTATATCATTTTAAAAGATTACTAGATAATTATGTATAGATTAAATGCATTACGAGGGGATCATATTTATAATTTTAAATAGGGAAAATTGTAGTTACCCCTTCTGAGGCTTGGCATTATTATGAATTTATATTCCCTAATAAATAATAATTATGTACTCTCTGGTGAAGTGGAGAATACTATTTAACTTTTGACTACTTTTTTGTATATATATCTATTATATTTAAAATAATATAAAAAAAATTGAGGATGGATAAAATAAATAATCTATACGAAATATTAGTCCATGAGAATATTTTAAAAAATTCTAAAAAATATATAAATTTATAATATATAATTCAAAAACGTATATTAGTTAGTTCATCACAAAAATTGAATGAAAACCTAACGGAGACTGGCGAAACGGACTCGTTGTTAGACAGACGTTAAAATCAAGAGAGATATTTATAATTTTTCAAATAACGAGGAGATAGTTGTAATTTACCCTTTTGAGTAACAATTAATTATACCAATTTTTTTGAATAAGAATCAAATAATAAATTAAATATCACATGATTAGATGCGAAATTCAATATCATAACTTTATTAATTATTTCTAAAATTATGAGATATAAACCCTAACTGAGCCAATACTTTATTGATAGATGCAAAGTTATGAATTTCCAACATCTATAAGCTAATTAAAATTTAATGGAGAGCTGCTGCTGCTATATATAGAGGTAAAGGCGGACTTGCCCTATTCTAATTGAAGGTCTTAAGGTTGTTGTAGGCCAAGAAAATATATGAATTATTAAATTTCATATTCGCTACTTCTTCTACTCTCCATCCTCAATTGCTCAATTAGAAATTAAATAAAATATATAGGTTTATTCAGAATATGAACTAAAATAAATAAATAAATTACAATGAATTTTCCTGAAATTTGATGTAATTATGAATACTTCTCGTTATTCAAAGAAATACCAATATCCTTGATATTTAATAAAATTATATAATCTTTAGATGTACATCCGAGCACTTTGTTCTGGGGGAAAGTGAAAAATTGTAAAAAAAATTGGAAATCTGAAATATTCTTCTTGCCCTTTTAGTTCATAAAAATATTAAGTAAAATTATTTTATAACTCAGAAGGGTGATTTGATCAGATTATAATAAAAAGTAAATGAAAATCTAATATGGGAATAATGGAATAGGCTAATTATTGGACGGGCGTTAAAATTGTGAGATTATTGATAATTCTCAAATAACGAGAGAGTAATTATAATTATAATAAATTTTAGAAAAGCTTCATGTAATTTATTTAAAAAATTGTTTAAATCAAGTCTGATTGTACTCGACATTTGTTTTATAATGAATTATAATCTTTAAATTGTATGGTAAATTATAATATAGTTATGGTGTGATTTGATTGAATGTAATCAAACTTGATTTTCGAGTACTTTTTTTAGTAAATTAAATTATGAAAGATCAAAAGTCTGATAGTCATGGCGCACTATATTGCCGGGTCAAGTTTCAAATATTCTAATTTTTCAAATCTCAAACAATTATTAATTATTTATATAATTGAATTCACATTGAAATTGGAGTTGAGTATGAACCTGATCTTGTTTGCTATTATTATGTAGTTTTTTAGTTGGGGTACGATCTTATTACACAGACCCAGACTTGTACGGCATTCGATTTGACTTGAAAAGCAGCAAGAACATACACCATGGACTAGCTACTAGTACCTACACGTGTCCATGTACATTTATTTAGATTCTATTTATTTTAAATATAAAAATAAATAGATGATAGGATAAATTTAAATTAAATATATAATAAAAATTCTCAAAAGAATATTCAAATTGCTATATTAACATCAACAAATTTGGTGAATTTTAACTAATGAATGAACCTATTTATTAAACGGAAGCAAACTTCAAGAGTGCTTGATATAATTTTTCAAACCACAAGGTTTACTTATAACTACTCTAAATTATAAGGAAAAAAAAGGCATAATTATCCCTAATTTTTGTTTTCCTAATACAACTTACTATTGTTTTGATTTTGTGCACGCTATCCAATTTTTGTTTTCCTAATACAACTTACTATTGTTTTGATTTCGTGCACGCTATCCATGAACGTATATATATTTATTAAACATAAATAAATTATTTAATTGATTATTTTATGCAACGTCAGTGAGGTTTTATTTGAATTGAAAATTTTGAAATATACGATTTTAAATATTTCATAATAAATTTTTTGAACATATTTGGATAATTCTAAATCCAAGGATTTCAAATCCTTGTATTTTAATAAATTAAGAATTCACAAGTTTTAAATTTTAAAATTGAGATTTATCTATTTCTAAATTTTATTTCAATCAAACGAGTTAAAAGAGAAAAAGAGAGAGGTTGAGAAAATCATATCAAATGGGTCAGATCTGTCCCCATATTTTTGGATTAGGGTGGAAACAGTGAAAGCATCGAACGGGATGGGATGGGGCTCGAATACAAGTCGAGGACTCGAGGTTGGTGGGACGGATCCCAATCCGTCTCGTATTCGGCCCGCTACCATGCTTGTAAGAAATAATGGGATGAATTGGATTTTTTAATTATAAAAAGATTAAAAATCAGTAATGATTTATTAATCGATATAAATCTTGACACGTGATTTCCCCGTCAGTGACACGTGAGAGGAACTCCTGGACGGCCAATACCTATTTTGTTATGTCAGAGGACAACCTCATGTCTTGGAAGAAAGACAAAGAAAAATCAGTCATCTTTCGATCTCAATCGAAATTCCAATTTCCAGCGTATCTCTCTTTTCCATTGATTTTCCCTCTTTTTTCTTTTCCTTTTCCTTTATTATTTGTGCACCACAATAAAACTACGTACAAACAAACAACCCCTTAAAACTCTCTTACTCCCTCTTTCTCTCCATCTCCTCACAAAGATTGATCGTTCACAGGTGCGTTTACTGAAAGCAATTCATTTTTTCTCCTCCTATAGCTATACAGTATACAAATTTCGTTGACCCTCCTCCATATATGGATTATAGTGATTAGTATGTGTAAGAAATAGGAAAATATATCTTCAAGTTGCAATAATTGCTCCTCGGTATCTGCAATTTCTTATCCGACGCCATTTTTTTCGGTTATCGAAAAACCCTTTTCAATTTCTTGGCTTTTATGACAGCAAGAGCCCTACAGCTGAATTGATTTGAGCTGTGGGGGTGGGTTTTGTTTTTTAATTGTTTGTGTTTCCGTTTGAGTATAGCTGTGGATTCTTGAGTTTGGGAATCGTGGTGTTTGATGTATTTGAGTTATATGGAAAGTGGGCTGGTGATAAGGGGTCTGGATTTTGCTCGTCGAAGGAGAAAATGGATAATCTTGTTGGGATTGGTTGGGTGTTCGAGCTATGGTGTGTACAAAGTGTATAACATGCCCTCTGTAGCCAGGAAAAGAAAGAGAATTTTGAAATTATTCGAATCCCTAGTTTCAATTGCTGAAATGATTTCTGATTCTGCTGAGACGATCTCTGTGGTGTCAAGGGACTTAAAGGAGTTTCTGAAGTCTGATTCGGACGAAATTCCTAATAGTTTGAAGCAATTGTCGAAAATTGCTCAGTCTGAGGAGTTTTCAGCCTCAGTAATTCGTGTTTCTCGAGCCATGACTGTTGGGATTTTGAGGGGTTATAAGGTGGAGAATGATAGAAGTGAGAATCAAGAAGTGGGTAATTCAAATTTTTCTGACAAGGTTGTGGATAAATTGATGTCGAGTGCCGGGACAGGGTTTGTTTCTGTTATTGTTGGTAGTTTTGCTAGGAATTTAGTTATGGGGTTTTATGCTAATGGAGGCGCTAGTGAAGGGTCAAGTGAAAACGACCACTTGGGTGCTTCGTTCGTGAAGTCAGGTTCCTCGACTTTGCCTGGATGGTTAGACATGGTGGTGTCAGATGATAAATGTCGAGTGCTAGTGGCCGACTGTATTAAGAATTTTGTAAGCACTGCAGTTGCAGTTTATCTGGATAAAACTATGGATGTTAACTTTTATGATGAGATGTTCTCTGGCTTGACCAATCCTAAACATCAAAATAAGGTTACTGATGTCCTGGTTTCCCTGTGTAATGGGGCAGTTGAAACTCTTGTTAAGACGTCTCACCAGGTGCTGACGGCTTCAAAATCAGATCTTCCTTTGGAATCCAAGGAATCTTATTCGATCATTGATCAGAGTGAAGCTTCTCTCTTGGAGAACAAGAAGGATCTTGAGCCAGAAGCCCATTTTAGAAAAATGAAAGTGATGAACGGTTCCAAGGATCTCCAGAATAGTGGGTGGATAGATAGTGTCTCATCAACATTGGCTGTGCCTAGCAACCGGAAGTTTGTGCTTGATGTGACTGGAAGGGTGACATTTGAAACAGTTAGATCCGTGGTCCAGTTTATATTGTGGAAATTGTCCGAGGGACTGAAAATGAGTGTTAATGCAGTTCATGATGAGGTTGCTGAGAGGGGATTTCAGGTTGTCAGATATGTTGCGGCCAAGTCCTCTGTTATTCTTACTATATGTCTTGCATTATTCTTGCATATCTTGGGCAACACCCGAGTTTTGTTGCCTGCATAGAAGTGATGGGCGTTTCTGTTGCACAATGCTCTAAGGAACTATCGGCACGCCTCTTGTAGTCCATAGGTAGGTACTGGGCAATAGCTTGTTTGCAAAGTTCCTCTACTTGTTGCTTGTGCTTCTTCAAGGATGGGAAGTTTTTGGTCATATTTCGAATTTCAAGGAAGCAATTCTGATAGTATAAAGAATACAGTGGCATTTGCACCGAGTTCTTGGCTCGATAAGGACCGGTTGCTGTTTAACATCTGACTGCACAGAAAATAAAGGAGCAGCTGGATTTCCTGCTTCTGCATGCTATTTCCAGGAATTAAGGTAAACTTGGTACCTGAAACTTAGAATCAAAGTTCATTTTTTTCCTTCTCCCAGACACGAACTCACTGTCATATTTATCAAAATTCATAGCTTAGAATGTTATACAGTTTGAAGCATCTTCTGTTGTATTCTAAGTTTACCCTGTTGTTTTTCCATGATGCAATGACACACACAAGAAAAAG
The DNA here is from genome assembly GCF_026168435.1 of Sesamum indicum. Classification (NCBI taxonomy): domain Eukaryota; kingdom Viridiplantae; phylum Streptophyta; class Magnoliopsida; order Lamiales; family Pedaliaceae; genus Sesamum; species Sesamum indicum. The sequence goes on along the minus strand of NC_142659.1, from coordinate 28,584,460 downwards.
AAAGAAATTATCCACAATTACAGGATTCGAGAGAGCAACCTGTTGAAAGAGATGTAATTTTTATTAAGAATGGGAAATCATGCTCTGAAAAGGTATTTGTGACCATTATTATCTATTACAAGAGGCAAAATCGCATTAGCCTCCTAAAAAAGGCAAGCCTCAATGGTGACGGCGTGGTGGATGTGCCCCTGTGTAGATATAATCAATGTGGGCAGCCAAAGTCCTGCGCATCAAACACTCTTCCTTCCCCACTCCTTCACAGCTTGCTTCCTCAACCTCTATGCCCTCTACCTCTGCATCCTGTTCATAAAGAATTTTGTTTTTTCTTTTAATGGTTAAACATTTCATTAAAGTAAATAATTAAAAAAAGGAACAAAGCAGGGTTTTCTGAGAGTCAATGCTCAGGATATTCAAAATACATTCTGAATCGGTAAATCCATTCCAGTTTGAACTTAGTAAGGGTATGGGCAGTTGCATCTGTCTGTCTACCGATATGGTAGACCTTCCAAGATGCCGTCACCTAATTTGAGAAACACGTGATTTGACTGTCTAGTTGTTGTTCCAATCGGTCTTAGAATCATTTGAACGGCGTATAGAGAATCAAACTCAAATAAAGACTTGCGGTTTTTTTAAAACTTATATAAGCTTGGGGGCGACGACCAAAATCAAGATTTAGACAGCAGAGGTGAAATTTCTTGGTAGAAGTTGTTGTACACAAATTATGTCTAAAACTCACCTTGATGGCACTGATTTTGATGGTAGATTGATGAGGGCGAGAGGCAGTGGCTAAAGAGATCAGTAGGAGACTGAGAATCAAGAAGATGTTGATAAACTTATACGCCATTTTTATCTCACAGGAGATAATTGTTGGGATATGCAAATGAGAGATGTCTGAATTTGATTTATAGGGCAGAAAAGGGTTTTGGGTCAAAGATTGAATTTCCATTTATGGTAGAAATCTGATTGTAATTAAAAATCATGCGAAATCAAGATTGCAAGAATTTTGTGCTGCATGATGATTATCTTCCTATCTCGACTCGTCTTTTTATCTCTATGGTCTCCTTTTAGTTATTACCACATCACTAAAATCTGATTCAAGGGCTGGAATTCTTATCCACCTTTTACTCACATCTCTATATATATACCAAAACAATTTTTGACCGCAATTAAGTCAATTTTGATCAAATACTAACTTTTGGTCATTTGGAATTTCTTAATTGTCAAGAAAAAATCTCATTGATTAGAAATCCCATCCATTTTTTAAATTAAAAATTAAATTTGTGTTTATAAAAAGAAATTCTATTTTTAAGATTATTGTTTATCTATACTTGATTATGCCTTCAAAACTATAATCAATTTCTTGTCATAGAAAATATATATTTATCTTATCACTAATTATCTATATTCATTTTAATCATATACTACCTTCAAATTAATGATTATTTTTTAAAAAATGTATGTTTATCGTATTGATAATAATCTATTTTCATTTTAATCATATACTTTTTCAGTGTAATTATTTCAATCTCATGGTATATCTCATGCAGGAATTTTTAATTTTAATTAGGTAAAATCATTATTTTTTGTAATTTCATTAACATCTTTTTTTTTTTAATAATTTTTACTGGTTTGTTAATTTTGATAAAATAAGTTCTTAAATTTCATTCAAATTAATATTTGTTTTCTTTTTCTTAGCTTTTCTGATTGGATTCGATTTCATTGAAGTTCCAGATTCAAGTAACTTGAGATTTTTTTATTAACTTATTGCATGTCAAATAAATATATTTATTTGTTAATATCAGTCAAATTTGATAAATTCTGCTATTAGAGGGATCTATTTTGTTAGACAGAAACAAACTTTACAGGTACTAAATGTAAGTATTTAAATTATAAAAGATGTTATGTATAATTATATCAAATTTTCAAAAGAGGCGGTATAGTTTTCTAAAATTAAAGAGGGAGCAACTTTGGATTATAAAAGGAATTAGGACAATGGAGGCTATGATTACTCAAACGACAAAATCATTCTTAACATTTCAAAGTGGCGTAACATTAACCTAAAGTAACTTTAATTAGCACCCATGATTTATAACTTTTGTCCAAATATGGGGCACCCTACAATCTACATACATATGTGCAATGATGTAGTACCATAAGCATGCAAGCTGAATAATGAGTTTTGTTTGCTTTTTGAGTTGTCCAAAATAATACCCATCTCCTATTTTTCAAATATGGCAATATTAGTTACATTTTTATTTTCAAAGATAAAATGTGAAAATTTCCAACATGCCCTATTCGGTTTTGCCCTATTCCCTATCTTAATATCAAAGAATATGAAACTAAAAAACGTTGTGATTTTGAATGCCTCATATGTATATATATTTATTTGTCATAATAATTTATTATTTTCTTAATTTATTTAAATGTATATATCGATTTGAATAATTAATGTATTGAATCGATTACTAAAAATATTGAATATATTGAGTGTGATCGTGAAGCATGAAATATGTATGTAAATAATTGAAATAAATTGATATAGGAAAATTCCACTATATCTATACAAAAAAAGAAATAAAAATCATTCATTTACATTTTAGATAAATCTATAAATTAACACTCTAATATATAATACTAATACTACAAAAATAGTTTAAGTATTGCATATAATTAATTGTTTCTTTATTTTTTCTCAATCTGAATGATTATTACTTATATTTGATGCATGCATAAAATCTTAATTTAGCGTGTTTTTTTTTTTTTGAAAAATTAAACAAGACGTAGTGTTCTAGAGATCATAAAACCTTAAAAGAACTGATGAATATATGTATGCAGGTCACAAATTATACAGTAATAATACGATTGAAAATTAGAAATACAAACCAAAAAGTGAAAAAAAAAATGAAAATTAAAGTCCACTTCACACACCAAAGAGTAAATAAAGATGATTCAAATCCCACCTTAGAGCAGGTGAGAATTTTCTTCTTCTTCTTCTTCTTCTTCTTTTTTTTTTTTTTTACAGTATTTTTACCAGTTAATAATAATCCTCAGCCAAGCAGCTGGCTCTTGCTGGTTTACCTTTGGCCACCCTTCTCCGCCGGACGTTTCCACCACGGTCGCCCCGAGAATTTCCGTCGTTGAAGATCAACGGCAGGTCGTTGGCTTCATCTCCAAATTCGTCTTCGTGAGTTGAAATGCGAATGCAGGAGCATTGTTCCAGCGACGCAAAAAATGCGCCGGTTAAGCTGTTTATGAACCACATAGCCACGCCGTCGAGCTTGGAGAAGTTTGACGGTGGCCGAGCCCTTGGAGGGGCGGAGCTGGTGGTGGCTGCCATGATAAGTGCGGTGGTGGAGGGAGAGGTTTGGAGAATGGCAGGCCAAGAGAGTGGGGGAGACTGGAAGATTTAATTATGTGTGTCTAAATATATTATTATTATTATTGTTAATAATTATTAGTATTATATATTAAATATTTGTTTTGAGGGAGAAAAGGTTAAGTTGATGACTGATTAGTAGTCAAGGACCAAGCATGGGAATTTTTGGAGTGTAAATTTACGAATATGGCAGTAAATATACAAACTTGACGGGTATTTGCAATAGTTTTAAATAAATATTTCTCATTTTTTTGCTCAAAATAAAATAAAAATAGTATTTTTATTTTTTAATTACTTAAATGAAGCTGATTTATACTAAAATATGTTAACCACTCTATATCAACTTTTATAGTTTATAATTGTTTTTTTAAACACTCAAACGTTTTGTTTTTTCAGTTCAAACATTCCCAACTAATTTACCACCAAACAAAAGGAAATGGTCGGGCTAATTTTACTAAAGCCCGTTTGTAATAGCACTAATCATTTATATTCGGCATTTCAAATATTATTAGCCCATATTTTAAATCCAAGTACAGAAAAAGCCCATTAGGATTAGGCTAGGCCCTACTTTATTGTCAGAAGAACCATCGTTTGAATGTTGGTGACTCCTCCTCCTCCTCTTTTCCTTCCTACTCTTCCTCTTTCTTCGCCTGCGCTTCAATTCCTGCAATTTATACATGCAATGTACCTAATTCACAAAAGTGCCTTAAATTCCTTTAAAAAAAATCAAAAAAGAAATAAAAAAGTCCTCTCAAGGTAATCCAACTACCCATACTGTTCACTGAGAATGGTACAACCTTCTTTGCTCCAATAATAACATTGGGTTCAAAAAAGCAGCAATAGTTAAGCCCTTCTTGATGCCCACAGGCAGGCTTCCCCCAAGCATCGAATAGCAACCAACAAGTAAAACAACTTTAAACTCAATAAAATTCCAAAGCATTACTGCACATAACTCAATCCTAACCCATTAGAGTCTATTTTTTTTATCTTTTTTTCTAAAAAAAAATAGTTTAAAAAACAATACTTATATGATTAATATTTAAATAAATATAGTATAATTGATCAATACGTCAGTTCAATCAATATATCGATATAATTTAATAAATTATAATAAACTCACAACCCACACATCCAATAAGGATCAAACTCATGACACCGAACTGGTTCATGAAATTTCAACCTTAATCATTGGGCTAAGTAATCATTGGTATTAGATTCTATCTTAAATATATAAGAAATAGTTATATTCCCCTCCCCTGAGATTTGATAGAATTACACATACATTTCCTTGTGGTTTGCGAAAATCGCATCTGACACTCCTGATGGTTGCTTCCGTTTAACAAAGATGCAATTAAATTTCAAGGATGCTAGATGTAATTTTTTAAATTATTGGGGATCTACGTGTAATTATATCAAACTTTAAGAGATGGGAGTGTAATTATCTCAATATATAAATATAACCAATTTTCTATAATTTATTTGCCCACTTTGATGGATTCTAATGGTTAAGGTTTCCCATGAACAATTTTGTGCCGTGGGTTCAAGTTCTATCAAATTTGTAGATATCTGTCTTACTTTATATAAATTTATTTAAATTTATTGCATTGTACTTAAGTATATCGATGTATTGATCGAAAACATTGACATCAATGTATTGGTCGAATATTGATTTATTGTTCAATTAATCAAAATATTAGTTTAATCTTATAATTACTGCATTAGAAAAAAATTATCAATACATCAATACATCAATCTTAACGTTGATTATAATTAGAAAAATATTTAAAAAATTATAATATATAATAATATATAATATTTATTAAAAAAAATCAAGACTGGATTAGCCTTGACAAGTGAGGCTGACAGCCGATCCGCGACTTCAAGGTGCAGAATCCATCCGTGATTCCTTATTTAAATTTAAAAAAAAAAAAATTGTGAAGTGGCGGACTGTATGTATTATTTTAAATATATTATTATTATTTTTAATAAATAAAAAATAATTAAACCAGACAAACATCCAACAAGGCAGAATTTACTATAATAACACAACACCTTTTCAATTAGGAAAATCCAGAAAAAAAAATATAAAAGAAAAACGTCATTTTTGACAGTAATCTCCAAATGGTGTTAACTTTTTTTTGTCTTAAAGGCCTAAGTTTCTTCTTTTATAATTTTTAATGCCTAAGTTAACTGCATAGCACATGCAGCCTACTTCAGGTGCCCAATCTTTTGTTTTTTTTTTTTAAAAAAGAAAACCCTAAGGCAGAAGAGAATATTAGCATGCTTAATAATGTCGAAACGAGCTTAGTTTCAGTAAATAAAAGGCTGAAATATAAAGAGTGCATGTTACTCTCCACTAATTTCTGTTAATTTTTCTAAATATAGTATAAAACTAATTAATACTCCACAGGAACTAACTGCCAACAAATTTATTAAAGTGAAGTATATATACACCACTTGTGTATAGTCTAATAACTAGAAAACCTGAAGCAGGGAATATTCTCGTATACCTTTTCTTATGTTGCAGGAATACATACATACATATATATATATATATATACTCCAAATTTCCTTTTATTATAAGACAAGAATACAAAAATACTAGGGATCTATGCAAGTCACTACAAAATACGTACATAGATGTTTGCTATGATAATGAAAATGTGGGTGGAAAAGCTGATATTTTTGGATGGATTATGATGTGTGGTATCTTGAAGTGACTCAAATACTCTCCATTATAATAATTAAAGCTTAATAGGTTTTGGATTTTGTGTGGAATATTCGAGTTGTTTCGATTTAAATCCAACCTGATTTTGAATATGGGATTTGATCGAGTTGGGATCTTCAGCAACCCAAAATTAATCTGGTGATGACTTGGTTGTGATCTAGCAATAATATGGAGTATGGGTCCAGATGAGTATTTCGAGTTAGATTAATAAGTTAGCCTGCACATAAAATGTTAGATTTGTTGGGATGACATGACCCTTCGATCTATAAATTAGTACTGGACTAGTGGTTATAAAAGTCGCAAAGTACGATCTAATAGTTAAAAAATGGCATAGCTTATTAAATGTATCAACTTGTATTTATAGAGGGCTAGTTGTACTTAATTGTATGGAGATCAATGGTTTAAATAGCCATCGAATGAGTTTGAGATCAATAATTGATGATTCGGGTCCTTTCACGAGTTTAATGAGGAGCGGGAAAATCAGATAAAACAAGAGGATCCAATGAAGAGACCTTTGCATCTAAAATGTATTAATTGCACTTACCACCCTCTAATTGTAATTAGTATCACAAACAACTCTTATAATGTTTAGAACAAAAGATCCAATTAACTTGATGTTGTTAGCAAGTGTATATAACAATTCAAATGACTCAATATTTTCAGAATAGTTCCAATCAATATTTTCAATAGTCATAAAGTCCACATTTATGGCTGTAAATGATACAAGTCAAGTCAAGTCAAGCACATTATCGTTTAAGGTCGTTCGAATTATTATCGAGTTTTAAAAACTGTGTTTGAATTTTATTATTGATTTATTGAGTTCAAACGAACTTCAATTGGATCAAATAAGAATCGAGCTCTAGGAAATTGATATTTTTAAGTATATTATATTATTTTTTTCACTAATCGAATCGAAGTCAACCGGACAAAAAAATTTCTTCATGTTGGGTTTGTTAGGTTTAACAAACCGAGTTCGTACAAACTTTTATTGGTTGATTTCAATTGAGTATCGAATAGTTTTGATTTATTTTTCTACTCTTTTGATCATCAACATTAACAACTACCAGCAATTACAACAATTAATCATATACTAGTTATTAATATCATATAACTATATCTAATCAACACCTACTATTAAAATTAAATAATATCTCACACGTTGGTAGGGTTCGAATTCATGACCTTAGAGTCATTACGCATCAACTTTGCTAATTAAACTAAGCCTCGTGGATTTTGTTTTTCACTCGCGGTATAAGTCAGCTAGATATTTTGACAAGTTTTAAACATTAAAGGAATGTTGAATGTCATGCTAGATATACTTTAACTATGGTAAATCATGCTAATTAACCCTAAAGGAAAATAGCTAAGTTCCTATGAGGAAAATAAGACAACATACTACCCAACAATGTAAATAAATTAGAGGCCTTATTCATTTTTTTGGTGCATCTCAGTTAGGAGGTACTGGTCAGAATTAATGACAAAAAAAATTAGGAAAAAAGGACTAATGTACACGTGAAATACAAAACCTAGGAACTTGAATTTTTGTTTTATTACAAGGTTTTTTCTTATGCAAGTAGCCGAAGATTCTAGTTTATTGGATCCTGCTCGTTCAATTATATATATATATATATAAAAGAGCATTTATTTCGTGATTAATTACTTTTTGGCCAACTAGGGGCAAGATTATACAAGGTAAGCATAATTATTAGTGATTGATTAATGACTAATTATAGACCAATTAAGTAACTCTATTTAATCTTCTGATGTTGTCTGTAAAATAATTAGTAATTATATAACAATATATATATATATATATATATATCCAACAGGTGGTCAGCACCCAAACAATTCACGACCACATGACAAACACTTTGAATTTGTAGTGATTGGCAACCATAAATTAGAATTTAATTGGAACCTGTCTGTTCCAACTTCCAATTTGTTTGTTTTTAATTGGATAATTGAGATTAAAAACGTTAATTGATTTTTTTTGTAAGGTCTCATTCAGAGACCTAAAATCCGGTGAGATTCTTTTTGACCTTTTTTTTTTTTTTCTTTAGATAACATGCATCTGTTAGCTATATGTTTTTTTAAGGTATATATAGCCATCAAATAATTATTCAACAATTAACAATTATTAATTTCATAATTTGTTAAAATAATTATTTAATTTAGCTCTATATATGGATCCCTTTTTCACTGTATATTCAATTAGTTAGTACTCATATTTTTTTTATAATATACAATTCATTATATTATTCGATATATGTGATTAAATTTAAAAATTAATTTAATATATTAATAATTTAAATTAACAAAAATATTCAAATTAGAGAAAGAAACAACATTTTGCTATGAAAATAAATGTACATTTATACTTATGAAATACGACTTCACAATTTTTTGATTGCGATGCTCCTACCTTTATTAAGGATGAGAGGGGAAAAGGCATGACATAACTACTACTCCACATGGCTTCTTACAACTTAGCCGAATTTAGCTTTCCGACAGCCGTTACTCACATGAGAAGGGGCGCGGGTGGATTGGCTTTGCAGAATATTGTTAATCTCATCTGTAGTTGTTGTTTTGATTCTTCGTCATTAAGCTAATTGTCAGATACACAGACACAGCCCCCACCCCCCACCTCCATAAAGCAGACACTGACCCCCCAACAACTCCCCACCATAGATGTGTATCTTCTTGCAACCTCAATTTACAATAATTCATGGTAATCTTGGACCTGTCATTCTAATTTTAGTATGTATAACTAGGTTTTTATACTAGCAACGTATACTCTTGTGAATTATTTTACAAGTTGGTGTATGAGCGAGATCCTAAAATTATAACTAACAAGAATGGTCTCATTTGGGCATAAATAGTTTATTTTAGGGTAATGTCATCGAGATTAAATCAAAATACATAAATATTTTCTATTTTTTTTATAAATTACAGCTACACCCCTTTGAGACTATAGTTGTAATTACGACTATACCCTCTATTTAAACGTAAAGTTTACACAAACAACTCCTGAAAAATATTACTTACATTCCTGAGGGGGTGTAGCTGTAATTTTATAAAATGTACTTAAATTTAAAATAAAATTTAATATCTTATAAATTCTTAAATTAAAATTTATAAAAATATATAAATAAATTCAAATCTACGTATGTGTCGGAATGTCAACACAAAGACTACAGTATACATACACCCTAGCTAGTTTCAATTACTAGCCCTTCAACGTCTTGCTCTTTCTCCTAATACCATTTTTTTAAAAGTTTAGCACTTTAATTAATCTCTTTTAATTTTTTTAATTATGAAAATAATCTACTTTTGAAAGTTCAAAAGTTGGGTGGGACCCTCATGTCCTCTCCCCTACCCTCCATAAATACCCCTCCCCTACTCCTCACTTCTTCCCTTTTCCCCTCCTTTCCTCTCTCCGGTTCTCTCAAAACTTCAATTGCCCCTAAATCAACCATGATGTCCACTGCAAACCCGGTTCACTACCCACTTCCGGTTCTCGAACACTCTCTCTCTCCTAATGAAATCAATGATCTTTTTTCCATGATCCAGTCCCAACCATCAATCCATTCAACGTCCAGCTCGGAGACGAACCGATCACTATACTCACTCGAAGAACGGAAGCGTAGACGGATGGTATCGAACCGAGAATCCGCCCGACGGTCCCGCTGGAGAAAGAAGAAGCATTTAGAGAACCTCACGAGCGAAGCGAACCGGCTCAATAAGGAGAACCGGGAGCTAAAGAACCGGTTGTGCATGATAGCTCATGATTGCCACTTGGTTCAAAGGGACTCGAACCGGTTACTTTGTGAATCCTTTTACCTCCAACAAAAACTCTCCGGTTTAAACCAAATGTTAGCGTCGGCCATGCAGCTACCTCCATTATCATGATCATTAACGTTAAACAAGCTGATTAATGATTATGGCTCAACTAATCCCTAAACTCATGCATGCATAATTATATTATATATAGGTGGTTTGGAGTATTTAACAAACCCCGTTTTGCCTGTAAATACCATATTAAGGGTTTATTTTTATTAGGGTTTCTCGAGTTTTTGTGTTTTCTTGGCGGGGCTTTTAGGGCTTAGATTCTAGTAGTTTGGGGAGTTAAGGATTAGTTGGTGCTCGAATTTTATGATTCTTGAGCAGTTATCTCTGTCTTCTCTCTCTCTCTTGAAGAGGCTGATTATATAATTTGGAAGATAATTAAGGGAATGCGGCATGTATCATTATCATGTTGTATATAATTTATAAGTAGTTTGTGTCATAATTATTGAGTCCCATAACAATTTCTTTTTCAAAAGCTACTTTTTGCAAAGGTTCGATGTAGATGAATATGTGGTAGTACTAGACTCTTGCTAAAATTACTACAACATAGTTATATATTCGATTCTCGAGAATTTCAATGTTTCGTGTATTTTATACCCAAGACATATTTCACTTAATTCGAAATTTATGGTGTTAACCTACCAACTTTTAGACCACATATATATATACACACACACTAGTCGTTGTCATACGTGATCTTTCATCTTTTGAACATATAAAAAAAATTATAATGTGAGACGATGAGAAATAAGAAATTTATGAAAAGAAACAAATATTATTGTAATTGAAGAAAACGTCGAGCAGTGGGTTCAAAAATAAAAATATAATTATGATATTATTGAAAAATATTGAAATTGAAATATTCAAAAATTAATACGATAAAATATATTTTTTTTATAATAGTATAGATATAGAATGAAATATGGATCTCCAGAATTAAGGGGAATGTTCTGGTCATTAATATTCACTGTTTAATTCCAATTTCCCTTTTTTTCCACTGACATGAGCTAACACGGTTAGGTTTTGCATAATCACACGGTTGGTCCCATGATCAGAGGCCTAATCAAGCTGATGGATAGAGCTAATAATGAAAGGGAAAAGTTCATTTTTTCAAAACATCCTACTAAATATAAATATAAAAAAAAGATTCATATTCACCAAACTGATATGACAAATTATATAATTAATTGTCAGATATATTTTCTACTATAAAATTATTGAATGGAAAACAGTTGAGGTTCAATAAGACAAAACAACAATTACATGGCATAATCCAAACTGCAATAAATGACCCTCAAATAACTGCTCTTCCGACCACCATACAAACAACTCTCTCTCTCTCAGACAGATAAAAAGGAGGATTTTGGATGAAAAAAAGGGAAGAAAAGAGAAAAATTAACATTGTTCTTCTTTTTACCATTATTTTGAAATTGATCTACTTATAAATGATTTAGGCACATCAATCATGATTTTGCAACGACCCTCTACAAATGATGTCAAAATATTTATCATAGCTAATTAAAATTATGGCAGATGTTTTGATTATACTGAAATTTTATTTGATAATGATTAATAGTATTGATTTGTCAAAATTTTTAAATTATGATTATTTGTAGTGGACATGGCAAAAAATCATTTTTTTTTGTTAATGTTAGTAAATTCAATTGGATAATGAACAAGAAAATGAATTTCCTTGGGATTTTATCCAAAGAATATTCAACAACATGTACTGTCTCTTCAAAAGACTACCAAACTTCTCCCTCAAATCTTCCACAAAATTTAAAAGCAGAATATATATATATAAAATACAAAAAAATAGTGGATGTCAATTGTGGAAATGTGTTGATGAGCATAAAACCTTTTGAATTTTTGCTGAGAAAACTGATGCATGCATCACTTCTTGTAGACAATGAATTTTGAAACTGAATTCAATGCACGGAAAAAGGGGAAAAAGGGAAAAAGGCCATCACATAATTTTATTCTTACGTGTTGTGTTACGAGTTTATATAGTCTACCTTTTTTTTTATTATTATTTTGAATATATTAAATTATTAATATAGAAATATAAATGTAATAGATGCTGTAATAATAAATAATTTTTTGGCCTCATGTTTTTTACTTTTATTATTACTTTATTTTTAATTTTTTTTGGGTGATTTTGGGTTCAAAATTTTAGGTGTGATTTACATAGTCAAAGTCCCAAGTTGTACTAATATAGCATAATCCTGATTAGTGTTTTAAACTTAATTCAAATAAGAAAAACGTGTCTTCAGTTCTTGACGCCCTGGTTTTGAACAAATCAATGTTTTAATTAATTTAACTCTTATATATTTTAATGTATAATATATCTACCAATATACTAACAAATGATTTTGGCTAGTTAAATAATATCTTAACACTAATTTTTCATTGCTTTCTTTGCATTAGCAGTCTATTTTGTTTTATTCTTATTATTGAACCGACTATAACTACATCATGAATTTCAATAATATACGATATTTATTAAAATCAAATGTATACAATTAACCAATAATTACAAAGGTTAATTACACATAGCCCCTCTGAATTACACTTTTCCCCCAAAAAAATTTAATATTGCACTTACACCTCTTGCGAAAATTTTTTGTTTATACCTGACCTTCTTTCTTTAGGATTTGGATGAAAAAAACTGATGGTACGTAGCAAATAAATATATAAATTTTTAATTTTGCTCTTCATTTAATATTTTTATGTGTATTTTCGTATTTATAAAGGGATAAATATAATATTTATATATAGAGTGAGGTAAACGTTAATAATTTTTATTCAAACCCTAATGAAAGAAAGTCGGGTATAAATAGTGAATTTTCGAAAGTGGTGTAAGTGTAATTTTTGAAACTTCTTTAAGGAAAAGTGTAATTTCCTTTCTTTCACATAAAATCTAAGTGTATTAACCTTAATTACTATATCAATATTCACAAATTAATAGAACTCAATCCCCTGAAATCTCAACTTTATCAACTAAAATCATCTGCACAGCCTATTCTTTAAAATACGCAGGAAGTGAACAACAGCAGTTCATGATAATAATTACTATTAAATCAACACTAAATTAATGAAACGCGGTCGACAAAATTTGTCATTTAGTTGGTTGATAAAAAATTTAACATATACAATTAACAATTAATAGAAAGTTACAGCTACATGAGAAATGTGGTTGAGATGATGTTGTCGTTTAGTCACTTGACCAAACATTTGTCTGTCTGAAAATACGATTAATATATAGTAGAAGAATTCAAATTCTTGATGTTTATCTATATATATATTTTTGTAGGATATTAATTCAATTGCTTTCTGAAAGATCTAAAGTTTCCAAAATGAACTTTAATACTTTTATTTATAATGCTAAATAGATGTAGAATTTATTGTCCTCGTGTGCTGAAATCATTGCATGTAACCAACGATGTGAATGTTGAAATAAAATAGAGGTAGAAAAAGGTTGTTCGAATCACTGAGAAATGGATATGCAGTCCCATCAAATCAACTAAAGTTTGAATTTTGGGGCCACAGATTAATTAGTGTAAGCAAGAAAGCAAAAAAGATGTTGCCCAGGACAAAGGGTTGGTAGAATTCACTCTTTTTCAACATTGAAACTTTTTCTGATTTACTTTTTTCTATTTTTAATTCTTGATCATCAGTTTGTAATGATTTATAAATACTTTTTTTTATTTTTATTTAAATGTATAAATGTTTATCTCTATAGGATAATTACACTCCCCTCTTGTAAGGTTTGGTGTAATTATATATAGGCCTTTATAATCTGAAATATTATATCTAATACTCCTGAAATTAGCAATAGTTTAACCAATAGTTTTCTTCATTCGTGAAAATTATTGAACTTGTTGATATTAATAAAAAAAATTAAATAAAAACTTATATTTACCATCGATTGACTTATTATTGACTTATTGCATATCAAACAGTTTTTTTCTTAGTAAACGACGTACCCTTGTAATGGTGAAGATATACCTCCTTACATTCGTTAACTTGTGAAGATATATAAGGATAACTTAATCATAATAAAATTTATTTGACCTACAATAAATCATTAATAAATCAATTGGAGGCGGATATAATTTTTCATTCATTTTTTCTTTTATTAATATCAGTAAATTTAGTTAATTTTAACGGACGAATAATTTGTTGTTACTAATAAAATAAAAAAGAGAACAATATATGAGCTGGTTGATCTACTTATTAAGTTATTAATATTACGAATTGAATTATTTTGTTTATTAATTTGAATTAATTGATGTTATACTATTTTTTAACTTAATAAATTGATATCATAATTTATATTCAATTTTTTAATAATATTTCAGAAAAAGAGCATGCTTTTTAGATTTCTTCGAATACCTGATTTTAGCGGATTTGTATCAGGCAATCAAATATACTAACCCATAAAATCAGGTACCCAATCCGAAAAACCTAAAACAAGAAATACCCGATCCGCGTCCACCCCTAAATTAGGTGAAATGCTGAATGATCGTTGATTCTAGAAAGAACTGTGTTGTTTCGCTGGGCGGATATTAGGGAATCAATTGACAAGTGTGCAACCTGTCACAAAAAGCTTTACAAAAATTGAATTAATTTCAAACGTAAGCTGAGAGAATAAAAATGAAGATTGATGTGTTCCTTCGTGTCCAACGTTCTGGTAGTTGAGGAGGAAAGTTCTTGGAAGTTAGAGGTCTTTTGACCGAAGAACAATATGAAAGAGATGCAACTAATAAAGGTCGCATACACCAATGAAGATTTTTGCTTTCTTTGTACAAATTGATTTTGCAATCTACAACTTCCTTTTGGATGTTTGCCTTTCGCTTGGCAATCTCATTCCCCCTTTTTCTTTTCTTTCTTTTTTTTTTTTTTTTTCTCAAAAGAAAAAAGAAGGTTTCATGTTGCTTTGTAAGTCAATGGATGATGACTTGCATATTCAAAAGAGAGTAGAGTATATATACCTCATAATTAGTATGGAAATTTATTATTAATCCAAATATATATATATATATTCACAAGAAAGAATAAAGAAGCAGAAATTAAGAATAAAAAATAGTAAACTAAAAATAAAAAGATAACTAACCACGATTAAACTCTCTCTTTGATGGCTCTGCTCTCTACCATTCATAATTAACGATGCATTCTTGCTAAGAACCCAATTGCAGAGTAGAGTAAGACCCTACTCAAGCCCATAGATTAATTCAAAAAACAGTACCCAACCCCAATAAACATTATTAGGTCCAGGCCCATTAATGATGGTCCCAATAAAGTGAAAGTTCATTCCCCTAAGATGTCCATTGGGGCAAATAGGACCAGTGACTATGATGGATATCTCAGATCAAGAAACCAATAACTTGCTCCATTCATTCACAACCTAAAATAACTCAACTCAATTCTCTCCTCAAACTACTCATGATAATGTATCAGTTCAATCTAAACCTGAAAAAAAAAAAAAAAAAAAAAAAAGGGCTCACAGCTGGTTGTTCATGAACCATCCAATTGTTTTACCCAACAAATTTGTAGGGCGATGACTAGCTGGTGGGAAGATGGGAGCAGTAATCCTAAACTGCGTAAAACATCACATGCCTTCAATACTGAAATACACAACTAAAATGCATTTTAATCTCAAACAGATTAACGGACGAGATCAAAAGGCAGCCAGGAAAACATTTTCAGAATCACAACACAGGTGGGGGGATTATAACACAGAGAACAGTCTAGTCATCCAGTGAAAAGATTCAATTAAGTTCTTAAATACCACAATATACTGATATGAAGGTTGTTACTACTTGAGAGGACACGAAATGGAAGGACCTTGACTATTGGATCTCCCCATCTTCACCAAGCTCGCCATCTTCAAGTTCCTCATGACCACCACTTCGTCGAGATCCATCCCGATCTTTTTTGTGTTTTTTGTGCCTACTTTCGCTGTCTGATTCAGGTGAATATGCATGCTGAAGGAAACATATTAAGGGCATCAGATTATGCAGTTGTCAAGTCATTCAAGAAGAATGAGAAGTTAACCATAGTATACCTTTCTTGACTTTTTACGGTCACTCCCATGTTTACGGGATCTCTTTGTCTCTTCTTTATCATCCTTGTCAGAACTCACATCATCAGTTGTGCTCTGATGCCGCTTCCTATGCTTCCTCTCTTTGTCCTTTTCCCTTCTCTTTTCATCTTTGTGCCCGTGACTTTCCTCACCATCCACATCGTCAATCTCTTCATCCTTTCTGGAATGATCTTTACCCTTCTCCTTTTCTCTCTCACGGTCCCTATCTTTGTCTCTCTCCTTGTCTTTCTCTTTTTCCCTCCTCTCTTTATCTTTTCTCTTCTCTTTCTCCTCCCGCTCTTTCTCCTTTTTGGCCTGCAAAGCAACACACAAGTAGGAACAACTCATCAATCCCCTGAAAAATGATTATATGAAAGATACAATAATCCTAAACCATAAAACCATAAGCAAATATTAAAACGAGGATATCTCACTTGCAGAATAACCCCACAAAAATTTCAATCATGTTCAAAAATCTCAAGTCCAGAAGCAACATAAAAAAATTATTTTCTGAAGATACTGGAAGTTCACCTTGTAACTCAGAACATGATAATAGCAATAGTTTAAGCATACCAATCCAAAACCGAAAGCTATTTTATGCATCCAGATTTTCATTACCTTTTCTTCCTCTCGCTTGCGCTCCTTTTCCTTTACTTTCTCTTGCAATCGCGATACATATTCATCAAATATCTCCCTGCATAAGTTTTCTTCTCCGATAGACCTAGAAGAAACATGCAACACAATATTAGAAAGTAGAACTTTCAGCATACTCCACACTCACAATTCTCCATACACTTCAGAATGCATGTGTTCTCTCAAATTAAGAAAAAAAACTTCACCTGTATTCTGAGCTGTCCTCAACAAGTTGTTTGCATTCCTCCCAAGTAGACAGCGCATTTATTTCCTAACAAAAATGAGCAAACTAAAAAATTAGGCAACAGTCGTCCCAGAAATGATGATTATACCCCAAAAATGATAGGCTAAACTAAATTACCATTTAAAATAAAACAAACAAATAAACCAATCCTCCATTACCGCACATCACATACCTTGATAGTGCTCAACTTATCAGTGAAATCTTTGGCTAGGCGTTTACGCTTCTTAGCCTCTTTCTCTTCTTTCTCTTTAGCTCTATCAATTAGATCCTCGTAAACAAGCTGCAATTTTACATCAACATGTCCTTAGAATTACAGCAGCAATCCATAGTTTACTGCTTAGCTCAAATATCAGAGCGAATTCCAGATCTCAGTCCAGTAATAAGCTTTGAGATTATAAATTAAGGCATGAGGATTGAAAGAAAAAGGAATTGAACAAATGCAGAGAATTAATTTTTTATCCAAGGGCACAAGATTTTCACAGCAAAATCCTTAACTCTAGATATTGAAAGACTATTGTTAATGTGTGCCATTCACCATCTTCTCTACGGAGTTATCAAAGTACAGTATCTTGGTTGGAAAAGAAGCATGTCTCTGGCAGAAGGCATGCTAAAAATGAAGCAGTAGGAAGAGAAAGAGATCTGTCCAAGTGCGTCGATAACATAATGGAAGTGGCAACAGCACTGAACTTCAATTAAATGCACGGTTTTGGAACTGAAGTTTCAGCAGCTATCATAGCTCAAAGAATGCAGTAGGTCATGGAAACAGGTAGTGCGGTACTTCTCCTATGTTTCTTTCCCTCACATCTTAGTGGAGATTTTGGCTGGCATTCATAAATAGAGGATGGTATGGAGAATGAAAATGGGAAATGGGCACTAGTAGTGGAAAAATTTCCAATCTTCGGAGTCTCTACCGCAAGTGCAGCACTATAAAGTTAAAAAATAAAAGTTCCCAGACCCACGTTCAACTCATAATTTCTGCAATCTTCCGACCTCCTCTTACCACCAATACCATAAACTCCTCATAACAAAGATTTTTCAGAAGCACATAATTGCATATGTTTAAGGAAAATGTGTCACTCATCAGTATTATTTACATATGAACACAAAGTAATCCAAAGCAATCAGCCCAAGGTAAACAGGGGCATGAGAAATGAAAAAAAATGCTGTCACATCCTGAGTAATAGAGATTCCACCTGCAAACCAACTCACAAGCGCATGTGATCAGGCAGTGGGGAAACAAAATATTTTGCGTTGAAAAATTAGGTAAGCCACTTTCTCCACCAAGGGGAACCAAATCTTGCATTATCGTTCAGCCAAGTGAGTAGTCAAAATTGATACCTGTAAATTAATATCAGATATTGCCGGGGAACCAATGCTCTCTTTTATAGAGAACTTGAAGTCTTCAAATGTCCACGTCGATGTAATTGTTATCTTAGTACAGAAATAAAAAACATAGTTAGGTTTTAGATATAAAGACCAAAAAGATTATTGTATAGAGGATATAAAATCTCAGAATATCCTACCTTTTCCTGCTTCAAAGCATCCTTTATGCGTGCTTTGTCTTCATCATACTGCCAACCAAATATTGATGAGACTAGTGGATTGGACATGGAAACTAACTTCAAGATTATACTAATGATGCACAAAGACTGATGAGAAATAATAGTGGATAATGCCATTAAACATGGAAGACAATCACCATCAATTTATTGATAATCCTTCTAATAATATTATGTTGGATACACAACCTCCTAATTACAAATTCACGTCATTAACAGAGATCAAAAGAATTATCGAAGTGGTTGAACATCCCAAAATCTTTCAAAATTCATATGTCAAACCTCAAGGTCCAAAGGACTCGGTCTTAACCACATATAAAGTTGAAGTTTGGCAACATACTTACCTTTCTCTCCAACTCTTCTGTAACATCCTCAAACAAATCCTTGGGGGTGGAACCAGAAGTGTTTGAAGCGACTGCCTCATAAGCCTCAGAATCCTTGACCTGAAATATTCATATAAGAAAAAGAACACACGGAATATCACAAATATACACCGACATAAACATTGATCACTAGAAACAAAAAGGAGTTGATGAATAACTAGGGGAATTTATCTTGATTAAAAAAAACTGTATGCTATACTTTCTGACAATAATCTCGCCAGTGAGTTTTTGCAGTAAGAGTGCCAGCAGCAATATGCTCTTCCATCATCTTGCGAAAGGCATCACGGTTTTTACGCTCAACTCGTCTCAGTTGTTCCTTGATGTGCAACAAAACTAGTTAAAATCAAGATTAAATAAGACTTCAGAAACAAACAAACAAGCTGCTCATCAGGACACCTTTTGTCTCTTCTTCTGCTCATCCTCCTCTTTCTCTAAATCACGGATATAATCCTGTAGCAACAACACATATCAGTGGGCTACAAACTTTCTGCTCCCATCCTTAACATGGTTCCAGGTTCAAAAGCAGGACACTTTTGAACCATTATCACTTCATCCAGTGTAAAGATGACGTGCCAGAGAAGGCAACCAAAAGCCACAGATAATCTGACTTGGGATACCTGGAACTAGAAAA
This sequence comes from Sesamum indicum, assembly GCF_026168435.1. Classification (NCBI taxonomy): domain Eukaryota; kingdom Viridiplantae; phylum Streptophyta; class Magnoliopsida; order Lamiales; family Pedaliaceae; genus Sesamum; species Sesamum indicum. The sequence goes on along the minus strand of NC_142659.1, from coordinate 28,564,975 downwards.
CTGGTGATAACCATGAATTTCATCTGACCTGAAAAATTTCCAGCCGGTCTAATTTATCTAGGCGTGTGCATCTTTCATCATCTTCCAGAAGATCTTGAACTTTCCGCCACTGGCTATCCACCTAAACATCATAAGTAAATTAATTAGAAATGATCAGCCAGTTAGAACCGGAAAGAAGCAGGAAAAGAAAAGGAGAAAGGCTTAAGACCTTATCAACAGAATACCTTGATAAAGCCACAGGATTCAAGAAATTCCCTGAATTCCAGCCTATTCCGCCGATGCTCCTCCTGAGCCTTAGCTCTCTCCTGAACAAGCAAGGCCACTTCGACCTCAGGCTCAAGAATTTTATAGACTAAATTTGTAATCGAAACTTGCTTAACATGTAAATATGAGAGAGACTACCTATAGGGCAGCATGGCTGATGCGGAAGTGATATGTTTCCAAGACAATAAGAAAAATAAAAAAGATTGAGAATAACCACAAGATGTGACTAGCGCTCCATAAGGAGACCAGATGCCGAACACAGTTACACATATCACTTCCAGTATAAGTCTATACAAGCGTATTTCCATATAAAGACAAAATTATGGACAAATTTCCATAATGGATGTCAAAATATTTAATTCAGCTCCAGCCTTATTAAATACCTTTGAACGCAGACATTTGTGCTAACGTTCCATTCTCTAAATATCTTGCAACAGATCAACAATGAGAAACTGATCTCAATCATGGCTACACGGTCTTCCAAAATGTTCTCTCAACCATGTTGCATTCATTAATCACATAAAAATCAAGAAGCACAAAACTTGACCTCACAAATAAGCATTTTGGTAGATGACCATCTCCAATACTTACCTACCCTATGAATCATGAAAATTAAGAACCAAAAGTGAGTCTAGGTACTTAATTAACTCCAATATCCACCACCTGGAAATCATGTATATACAGATGCGCATCCAGTTTCACTCTGGTTGATACTAAATTTTGTTTCAATGGCATCAACATTTTCTGAAGTGAAAGGACATTGAAAAACACCAAAAGAAAATTGAAGATCAATGTGCACCTTTTTCTGTAGGTCCACCAAGTAGTTTCTAAAGAGATCCTCGCGATCAGTTTCTAGCTCAACAGCCTTGAACCGTTTATCATCTTCAAACATTGTCACAGCTTTGCTGATTAATGTACAAGAAGTTAAATAAGACATCTCCAGTCTAATATCCAAGATAAAAGAGAGAGGGTAACAACCTCCAACGCGTGGATGATGTGAGTTCTTCAGATTCCTAACAGCAAATCAAGAAATCAATTTTAATATAAAATATACCTAAATGAAAAACAAAAAATTGAAAGTTTTATTGGGGAGCTGCAGACCATCACAAAATTAAATACGGATAAGCAGCGATAACAGAAACATTATCCATGACGAATGTGAGACAAAGGAGCATGTTAATAATGCAATCAGCAGTAAACCTAATCTTATATTGCAAAATAAGAAATGCATTTGGTTCACCTTGGCATGCTTAAAGATAGTAGTGGAGATACAATGTACCACAGCACACTGAAGAGAGAATAATCAAAGCAGATTAACACTTACTTCCAGCATCTTCATAAACTCCTCCTTCGCTTTTCTCTGCCTGATACGTCGCTCCTCAGCCTCCACCTTTTTCCTTTGCATCAAGTACTATAAAACAAAACAAAGACCAATATCAGCGTCAGATGCATTCAGTCTAACGAACCAGAATTTGCAGAAAATGCATAAGGTAAATTATCAATGTGTACAAGCAGATTATTACCTCATTGAATGCTTGCTTCCGTTCACCAAGAGTTTTCAAAGCACCATATCTTTTGTCATTAATTATTACCCGCATAGCCTGATATGGTGTTTTATGTCAACATTTAGCAACTTCAAAGGCATTTAGTGAAGAACATAGCAGCATATTCAATTTACCTGGTCCCAAGTCCAATCAGCCTCAACATTTGCGGACCCTAATAGTGCTTTAAATGCATTTTTTGCCTCCTGAAGAGAAAGGATTTAAGATCCATAAATTTCCATCCAGCTGTAAAAATAATGGATAAAGAGCTTCAAAGTAATTACCTGCTTGGTGGCGTATATTATGGGTTCATCATCCGTTGTTTTCTCTTCGACTGGTGTAACATTTATTTTCCCAGCAACGGCCATACCTCTCTTTGCCTCCTGAAAATCCAAACACAGTCCACCAAGACCTTTTGTCAAGTCCATCAATGACATTCTTTTGTGCCTTACTCATTAAATTAAAGGAAGCAGTTCCAGATACTTTTGAGAGGAATGAAAATAGTCCCAAGACTGTCAAATGAAAAGAAGAAAATGCAGGAGGGTGGAAAGGGTGAGAGGCAAGCAAGAAGACAGAAGCAAGCAGGAGGGACGGGGAAGCGAAGGAGAAATACAAAGGAGAGGCCGGGGAGGGAGAAAGAACAGAAGAAGAAATTTTGGATGAACGAAATTGAAACTGCAAAACCTATACAGTTACAGGTTGAGCATCTGGATATCAAGTGGTACCTCAATATCCTGGATAGAAGCTCCAGCTAAGGGACTAGCCCCAACATGCAATGGTGGATTTTCCAGGCTGGTCCTGAAACATTAATTCAAGCAAAAAATCAGTTTGATTCTCCCAAAAAAGTGAAAAAGTGAAACCAAAATCAGAATGACAACTCCGTACACTGGCGTTGAATTTGCACTCGGCAGCACAATTGGAACACCAGAACTTTCAGGAACTTCAGAGGGCGAGGAAGCCACTCTTTCTCCCACTGAGGACACCCCAACCCCAAGTGTGCTTGTGGTGGGAGTCTGTATTGCTGGAACAGCTGGTGGTTCAGAAACCATCGCAGTAGATGCATTAGCATCTGAACCAACAGGTGCCACTGGGGCAGGACTGGAGGTGACTCCAGCTACTGTTGATGTAGTGGAGCTAGCCAAGTTGACCACAGCAGATGGCTGTTCAACAGAAGCTCCACTCACAGTGGTTGGTACAGTAGAGCTAGTATTCATTTCTGAATGTGCTCCCTCAGCAGCAGCCTTTTCAGCCTGTTCACGAGCCAACTAGAAGAACAAATAGAAGAATAAGTCCAGTATAAGAGAAAATTAATCATAGCACTTTTTTGCAACAAACCTTCAATTCATCAGGTATTGTCCATTTAGATTGCTTTGTTTCCTTGTTATAGTAATACCTGCGGAAGTTCCATTAAGATGACAGATTACTCAACAGTTCAAGGAAGATCTTAGAGAAATTAGAAAGGACTACAATTAACTAAGCAGAACAGTTCCAGATGTTTAAGCATACAGGATTATTGTTATACTCACTTTCTACCCTCAGGAGTTGTAAATTCTTTCCACACAGTTGATGCATCCGCTCTCTATTGAAACACAAGTTCTCAATCAGATAAGTTCCCATAGCTCAAAGAAATCAGGTAAGTTCTAATCACAGCAAAAGTCATAATATATCACAAAAACGACTTGAGTTAAGATACACCCCATTCTGGTCATTGACAAAGCAGTCGAAAAGTTAAAACATAGAAGTTATATTACAGTACATGAGATAAACATGAATACGCAACACTAAAAAATACTTCTACAGGTAAAATATGCTGACGAAATAAAACAGAAAAAGACATCAAGCAGTGCAAACATATTCTCGCTGTCTGATGTTATCCAGAACTACTTAACTGAAAGAATCTATTCACATGCTTTATGGTTTAACTAATCCCAGTACATTTTGTGAATACTTCTATACAGTAATTTGAGTAGATGCTGTTGTTTACAATCAACTTTTTTTTTACCCAAGATGTCATAATATACCCAAATTTGAGTTTGTTATGAATTAATTTCCTATGCTCGTGGGAGTAAGAATATTCTAACTCCAAGAACTTATAATATGCGACCTCCACTTCAATTGTATACATTAATGAACAACAGCATAAACTCCTGACAGTTTCAGAACAGGTCCCTTCCTATGGCCTATGGTTCTCATTCCCGTCAAGCAGTGACCAGATTCCATAACCTCGATAGTCTACTTGGATATTAGTAGTACTTCATCATTCACAGTCCCTATTTATTATAAATGTCTATCCATATAACTTCAGATACATATAGAAATTTTATACCATTAAATTCATAAGTCATCATAAGTTCATAAGTTAAAGATATCCGAGTTCACACGTGATAGGACAACATTTTCAAAGGCGCCATCACAAATGAAAAGATAAACTAAGTAATCTAGATATCTGCATGAGCAAGTCATGACACATGGGACCAATGCTATAGGTTTAGTAATAACACCAGAATCATAAGTGAGATTTATGATGACAGGACCAATACTAAGAAAAGAGTGAGAATCTCAGCAGAATGAAAACCATCCTCCAACTTCTCCTTGTGTCATCATCCTTTCTCAAACAGAATAAACCCCAACCCATTAGCTGCTCCAGATTATAACAAACGCATCCCACAGAGCGGAGAAAACACAGCAATTTGCTTGGCAGCAAAGTCCAGATATATGTCATCACCAAATGATAGTTGGCCAGTCAATAAAACTTTCTGAGGGAGGCAAAAATATGGGAACATTCCTAATTCATAAATGCTGATCCAACAGTCAACCATGATTCCGTGGTTGAATACTCATCAACTTAAAAAGAGAAATGAATATCGCCCACTTCTGTACAACTAAGACAGGTTCATTTTATTAACTAGTTTTGGGCCCACAGAATCTGTATTTTCTACAACCTCTATTAAAAACATCTTTTGAGTTCGAAGACAAGTCACTCATTTATATGTTAATCCACAATCACAAATATGGTAGAACATTCTGGATATAGAAATTATGCCTTAAAAATAACCTCGATTTATGAGTCCTTGCAGTGGTTATTATGCTTCACTATTAAAGAAGAGACACAAGCATTCAACATTTCCAGCAACTTCCATATGCTAACTAATAGCGGAATACAATTCAAACATTCCACACAGTTTTAGTCTTCTACATCTCAATAAAACTCAGCACCTAAACAGTCAGTTATAACTATTTTTCTGTCTGTAATAACCTCAAAACTGTTCGCTATCCTCATCCACAAAATCAAACCTATATGAGCCCAAGGCTATTCTACATGTTGATATACTTTGGAGTTAAATGTATTAACATAACTCTTAATGGAAGATTTTGTTCAAGCAGATGCCAAATTCATGCTGGTTCACAACAATCAAACACATGAACAATTTAAACAAAATCCATAGGGAAAATGATCGATATCAATTACTGTGATTTTTTATAAACAGAGCTGAAGGCTTGCGTAGGTAAAATGCTCTCTAAAAATTTAAAATAAATTAATCATAAGACAACAACAAAGTGATTTACATAAAGCTTCTACACCGGTAGAGCACACAATTCTTCAGTGTCATTATTTTCCATCTAGCACATACTAATTCATACTTTGAACTATGAGTTCAAGAACCTGTACCTGTAGACGTCTTTGCGAACCACAAAGGCAGGCATGAGATAGCGTACGATCAAAACCAAATAGATAACATTGATAAATCCAGACATACAGGTAAATTCAAATATACAGATATTGAAATTTTGGTGAAAATCACTAACCCTAAAATCCAAAAAGAATAAATAGAAGAAAACATATTGCTATACAAACAACCCAAGATGGAACAGCGAGTAAACAGCTGAAATAACCAAGAAACTATAAAATTGATATAAGCAAGGCACTATGGAACTCTAAATACTGGATGCTAAAAAGAACCTAGCATTACGTACAATGCTTGAGGTACATAAAAACACAAGACAAAGAAATAAGTGACGGAAGAAGTTTTCAGATGAAAAGGATGCGGAATGTTTTAATAGGAACAAGAACAACCAATACATGCATATTTGCTCCGCAGAGACAATGAATAGAGCACATATTTTCCTATTAAAACTAGGCAACAACAGTTCAGCAAAACATGCATATATGCTCCCCAACTCAAACAAGAAATAGAGTTCAACGTTTCTATTATTAATTCTAGGCAACAACAGCATCTAGAGATTATTATCACAAAAATAAAATCCCAACATTACATGTGAACGTAATTAGCAAATTGTTGCCTGCCTCGAGAAAGTGAAACCGTCTTCAAAGTGAGGACAAAGAGCAGTCGTTATATTCCCCTGACTTGCCATGACATCTACAAACCAGTGGAAGGACATGCAAATAAACGAGAATACACATAAAACAAACGAGAACAGTTTAAACAAGTCTGCAATTTTAACACCCACAGTGTAGGTCTGAGCTTGAAATAGTCCAGAGCAGAACAGAGTAGTGATTCACAAAAGAAATAGGTGCTACCCAAGACCTCTATATAAGCAGCACATCAAGAAAATCACTCACCTCAAGAGGAGTCATCAACTCAGAAGGCTTCTCCCAACTAGACTGCTTCGTGACCTTGTTGTAATAATATCTAACCAGATAATATTTATATAATAAAATGTCAATTCCAGAACTACTCGATAATAGAAGTACTGAAATCTCACCAGTAACATAGACAGCCTCAATTAGGAAAAAAGCAATATTAAAATTCATGAATCTAGTTGCTCAATTCTGTCTTTCAGTGGCAAATTGTGGCAGAACATTCCTCCCAAAAAGTTTAAAATTCCAGTTGATAGTGGTGTTCATTGACATGTAAGTTAGAAAAGTCTTTATAATCAAATGAAAGATTAAAATTACCTTCTCCCATCAGCAGCTTCATATTCTTGCCAATCAGAAGCAGACTGTTGTGCACTACCAGAACCATTAACAGCCTGATTCAAATTGGCATCAAAATAAAACAACAATTACGAAGAAATTCTTTTAAAAACTTATCATAACGCATGAATGAGTATCAGCTCCAGCATTTGCTAATAGTAATAATTTTTCAATTTATTGTTTGGCATAGAGAACTGCACTAACCATCAAAAATTTCATTTCCCTCATAACATCCATGAAAAGAAAAAAAAGGAACAGTCATATTCCACAAGAATGTGTAAGCTCAAGATTCCTGTTTGCTTGAGTAACTGAAGTCGATATAATGGAAGAGGGGTCAAAAGTTGGCCCAGACCTCTTTTAGGTTGGTCTTTGCAATACTTCTAATTATCTGAAACTGAAAAGTTGGTCACATTTTGTTTCTCTCTCCTAACTCATCTCGAATCTTTCTCAGGTTCTCTGTCCTCTCCCTTTGTCTGTGTTCTGTCTTACAAGTTCTCTCTTTCTCTCAAGACTTGTTTGCTTCATGATCACATTTTACCTTGATATACCTGTCTACTCTCATCTAACTTCTCTGTGCTCTCTTCTCACACCTATTATTATGTTGATTTCATTCAAAGATCTTATCAATCTTTATGATACAATTGTATTTTATTTACATATCTGCTTATCTATTTTCCTTTAGCTCAGAAATAGAGTGTGCTCAAACGACTTGACAAAAGAGGACAACAGAGGCATCCATCCATGTCTACAAATGTAGCTAGACATGATTGAATTTCAGAACAAACCAGATAGTTCTCCCAGAATTTGCACAATTTGTGCAGTTAGGATGGAATTTAACATTTACTCATGCAAATTCATAGAGAGAAACTCAATTCAAGTATTAACAAGGCAGCACTATTTACTAACTGTTTCCACATTTTTTAGGTTGAGTTCGACAATATAACTGGAGTAGTGTCAGTGTCAACATGTGTCAACCATTACGAAAATGTATGTGAAATGGTCTACTATATATATTGAACAACTGAAACAAAAAGTTCATGATGTTTTCACGTGCAAGTTGCACTTCAATCAGTCTGTTATCACATAGCCTATGACATACTTGTGAGTAAACAGTCCAAAAGTACATTAACCACCAAAACAAAGCTTCCAGCCAATAACATTAAAAACTGATGACTTGGACATTATTCAGTGAAAACAACAAAGAGAGTTTCATTTCTCAGATGCTTCCTTTTTGTTAAATAATACAATGAACCATGTTTCACGTTTTACAAATAAGCATAACAAGAAGATATCTTTGTGTCAGCATAGCCATGTAACATAAATAGACGACCAGAAAGAAGTTCCGAAAAACAGAAAACAAATCTACAAAAAAATCACCAAGCAACGTATAAAGTATTAAAAGGTGAACAGATAGCGAACTAAGAAGCAATAACTTTTTCAAGTACATCAGCTATCTAACTGAGATGGATAAGCATTAAACTAAAAATTTTCAAAATGCCTGACCTCATTATTAGGGAAAATATCAATTTTACTAAAATTCAATTTGAAAGAGCAACAGGACAAGGACACTTACAGGAACAGTTGCACTGTTAGGGAAGATTTGCTGACTAGCCTGCTGCAGTGGTGCAACAACTGGTGTACTTTGACTTGTTTGCAACCATGATTGCGCCCCAGTGGGAGCAAGTGGCGTAGACATTTGTGATGAAGGCTGGAATTGGGAAGGCACGCTGACGCCACTCTGGGGCAAGCCAAAGGAAGTCGGTGCGTACTGAAAATGAAAATGCATTAGATGAAGCCAAAAATTATCCCTGGCACAGAATCAAGTAAGTATTGTGTATCTCTTACAGTATATGCGGATGAAAAAGAAACTCCATGGCCTGGGGGAGTTGACTGTGGCATGCCTGATGAAATAGGCATACTCTGCTGAGGATATGAAGATGGTGCAGCATGACCAGGCTGGTTAGGCCGTGGCAGAAACTGTTGCATTGGTTGAGAAAATGGAGGCGGTTGACTTTGACCAGGAGGCATCCCTAGATTTTGTGCTTGTCCTGCTGGATGAAACTGCTGAGCAGCCGGCGGAGGCATGAATTGTTGTACTTGTGATGTCTGTCCTACAGGACGGAACTGTAGCAAATACATGTGCAAATGATCCATTCAATTGAGTTATATGAATCCGGAGAAACACAATTATGAAAGAAATATTGCCAAATTAAAAGCACTAGAATACCATACTTGCATAGGGTAGGGAGGGATGTGACCCTGAGGGGCCATCGGTGCAGATGCTGGATGCGGCCAAAGTGACTATGAAAGGTAAACAGACACATCAGAAGATATTAGAACCTCAGAAGAAAAGAAGTGAACTGCGCATATACAATGTCCTAGAGTTGTTAAACAAATGTCATTAAGTCGTTTTATTCGTTAGTACGAAAAAATATTCAGTCAAAAACCACTCTAGTCAGAATCTCACATATCTCAATTAACTCATTTAATTACACCGCATATCCAATGTCTTAGAGTTATTAAACAAATATCATAAGCCGTCCTAAACATTAATGCGGAAATATATTCAGTCAAAAAAAACACTCCAGTCAGCCAATCTCGGATATCTCAATGAACTCATTTAATTACATCAGTAAATCCCTCCAGGAGTCACTAAGTGACAATAATGCTCCACTCAACAGATTTAATTATTAAAAATCTAAAATACCCAACCCAACGATTTCATCCTCTACGAAGCTGTCATAGCCATGCCCATATTATTTTTACTGCCATTCTACTACCCAGATTCCACAAGCCATTCCAATAAATCATGAGAACCAAATTATTTCTACGACGTGGATCAACTAGGCATGTTCGAAGGGAACCCTACCTGTGAACCGGATGATGGAGGGTTACTTGCCATGCTTGTGGCAAGTATATTTAAACCCACGAAACCTGCAAACACTTCATAAGCATAAAAATCCAGCCCTCAAGAAACAGAAGAAAGAACTAAAAATCCAAAATCAAACAAAAAAAAAAAATCAACTAAATCACAACAAATTTCCAAGCTAGTCCAGAAAATTTCCACTTTTCTTTAAAACAACAATTAAAATCGAAATTGAAACAGTCATTCGAAGTTGAGAAATCAAATGATGGTAATTGAAGAACATACTTCAACAAAGAATGACGATTTACCGGAAAAATAGATCGCTGTGAAGAACCGATTAGAGATTAAGAAAACATAAAATAAAAAAATCTTGCGCTATAAACCCTAGGATTGATTCGAATCCGGGTCGATCCTACTGGTTGGGGGTGGATTGGCTCAGAGATTGGGCCGATTACTGAAAATAACCGCTATACGCCTAAGATGGAGCTGGGTTTTCTTGCAAAGGCCCATGGTCCACCAACACCCGGCCCACACATTTGAATGCTTGTAGCAACAAGTCCACGATTTGATGCATGTGCAAATAAGAATATTATAAATAAATATTATACTTATAAATCAAACCCATATTATGATAAAAATAAAAATAAAATATATATTCAAATTTGTGTTTAAGAATATTGTTTCAACAATATTTTTCCTTTTCTCTAAATTATTTTAAATTTAAAGGAGTTCTACTTTTTCTATATGTGAAAGTTGAAAAAAGTTGGGGAGTAAAAAAGTCACATAATAAATAAAAAATTAAAATATATAGTTATTTTATTTATAATATATATTTTAAAATATAAAAGATTATTAATTATATATAAGTAGGAACTACGTGGCGATTAATTTTATATAGAGTTTAATGGGACAGAAATTAAAGATCATAAAACGAGCACTAAGTGGGCGGGCCGCTGTGGAAGGGCTAGGGTTTTGGAGTTGGCCCTTCACTGCTCTTCCCTCTGCTATAAATCGAGCGCATCGCCGGCTATGCGTTCTTCACTTCCCTCGTAAGCATTCGATCTCGTTTTCCTATGTCTTTTGCTTTCAATTTTCATATATGTCGAAACGGATGGTTTTAATCATCTTGTATGTATGTTTTTGATTTTCCGAAATGTGAGATTCGAGCGGATGAAAATAAGCGGTGGGAGCGATGATTATAGAATAATTCCTCGTTCTGAATGCTGTTGCCTCAGCTTGACAGACTTTTTATACACCCATAGAATATGAGCTCCCACTGGAAAAGAAAATTTCTGCTCCGTTTTTTGCTCGGTTGTTTTTAGTTCTCCAGTTTGAGTAATCTTGGTAAAGTTTTTGTGGGTCTGATTTCGTTGGGATTGTTGTATATGCGGCTTAATCGTAGTTCTATTTTACAGTTTACGAGTAACGTAATTTTCTTAATTCCGGTGAAGCATTTGCTTCTTTCTTGTCGACTGGTGGAGTTGGCTTCATTCTTAACGTAGCAAATTAACATGGTGTTTGCTGTGTCTGTTTTGCCTCTCCTGATACTGAGTTTTGGTGGTGAATAAAGCCTGCATTTTACGAGTAATCTAGAAATGAAGGTTACGCACACCTCCACAATCCGCCCTTTTTTAACAATTTGTTGTAATCATCACCTATCACTTACCCTAAACTTATTCTTTTGTTCTTTCTCACTCCTATCTTTGTCAAAACAATTCTCAAACTTTGGTGGTTGATTGATTGCATAGAGTTGTGGGCTTTTCCAGAGTTTCCTATTTCGGCATAAGTTTTGTGTAGCCTTTGTCAATGTTGATTGCATTTGTTCTTTTACAAGGGCTGCCTTCTTGAGCTCATCCAGATCTAGCTTGGTTGGACAGCAGCTTTAGTTGGTGCATTTTGAGCTATTTTCAGTTTTTAGTGAAAAAAATATATGTTTTTCGAATTTGTATAGGTTTTTATATGAAAATGAAAAATGTTTGGATTAGTCAAATTAATATTTTTCCAATGCCAATTTATATAAACAATTATGTTTCCTCGTTAATTATTCTTTCAAAAACTAAAAATTGAAAATCAAAACATAAACAAGCAGGTTTGACCAAGTTTGGATGTCATCCGTTGGTGTCAAATGATTGTGTTGGTTCAAAAATGGGTTCAAATGTGTGGGTAGAATACAAAACATTATATTCTCTTGAGTTGGAATTTTTGGACTCCCACTCATATTAAGTTGTATAGAATTATGATATGAAATAATATGAATTATTGAACTTCAACTATAATTTTTTCCCAAAATATTGCATTGACTGAAGAAACAAAATTAAAGAGTATGAAAAGGAAAAAAGAAATAATAATAATAACAAAAAATTAACCTGACAAAAAAAAATCTTGTGAAAATATTTATGAATAGTTTCAAAATATACAAAAAATTGATAACATAATAAGATAGTTGGATTGCAATATTGCATAGTGTTTAGATCGTTATGAAGTCTCTTAAACAGGCAATAGTTTATGGTGTGCTATGTATGTTTTAAGTGAAATGGAAAATGTGTTTATCTAGGAAATATCTAATTTTTTTAGTTCTAAAGGAAATGCGTATATCATTATGATTATAGCACCATTATTGTTCAATTGGTAATATTATTAAAATATATATTTTATGCTAGAAAAATTAAGTATAATGAAACTTGCTTTGGTTCTATTTGAACTTTTATAAATCTTCTATTTAATTAAAGGTTAAATTACAAATAATTTTTTTTAATTGCCCATAATTATGAATACTTTTTCATAACTATGAGTATTTTCTTTTGTGAAATTATTAATACCTTTTTTATGTTTGATGAAATTATATAATCATTGACGGAGGTCTAGAATTGTGCATTTTTGGTTTGCTGTACTTTTTTATCAACAAAATTTGAAAAATGGATGGAAATTTAATGAAAACTAATGGATTTGACTAATTGTTAGATTGTCTCTAATTTTAGAGATATTGATAATTTCCCATATAATGAAAAGACATTTGTGATTATGTTAAATTTTAGGAAAGGTTGTTATATTTTACTTTTAATGTGATTAATCCACATGGAATCCTATATCTTAACCCCCTATTCCACCCCTAGAATTAGGTAGATGGGTGGAATTAGTTGGAACTGATAGAGAGTAGAGATTGGAGCCGGAAAGAGGATTTGGTTTGTGCTATTTTTCCAGCAGAAGTGGCTGAAGTTATCCTTTCTATTCCGCTGAGGTGATCCTGTCATAATGGTTTTTTCTGAGTCAGGTCTGCTATTTCTGGCACGTTCCATGGCTGATGAACACAATGGTGAATGTAGCACTGCAGCTCTGGTACGGCCGTGGGATCTTCTTGGGAAAGCTTGGGGCTCCCCTCTGAGTTAAACTGTTTGCATGGATATCGTGTAAGAATGTCATGCCAACAACCAATAACTTGGCGAAAAGAAGGGTAGCCATATTGATCACTTTCGCGAAGGGAAGAGGGAAGGTGTTGCTCACGTTCTATGTCTTTTGCTCATGTTCCAGACTGCCTTGGGCTTTATCAGAGCTTCCTTGGGAACTCTGGGAAGGGGAGTGTGAGGAGTGGATGCGGGCAGAGTTTGAGGAGCTGGATGAGGAGTTTGCATGCTTCCCAATGGTTTGGTGGATGATATGGAATAACAGGAACTCGAGGTTATTGGAGGGTACGAGCGAGGATCCCTCCAGGCTACTCCTGAGGACAAGACTATGGTTGTTGCTTTCACTGAAGCCCACTTAAAAGGCGATGAGGTTGGTGGCACGCAGATTCTGGGAAAATGGGTTAAACCATCGGATGGTAAGCTTAAAATTAATTTTGATGTTGCAGTTGACGAGGAATGGAATGCGGTAGGGCTGGTAGATGTTTGCTGCGTTGGTTGGAAATCAAACAACTTTTCCCCGGAGTTAACGAGCCGGTCGTGCGGTGGTGTTGGCAACCAGGGTTGCAGCAATTAGTGTATAAATATAAACTGATAACTTTAAAAGTGTCAATAGATATGTGGTATGCATCTGTCAGCTAATGTTTTTTATGGTTGGTTTTGCTACTATTAAAATTATTAAAACTAAAAATTCTTATCATTTAAGACTACGATCTTCTTTTGTTCCTAATTTTCTCTTTATTGGTAGGTTAATGAATGCAATTTAATGATTAGCAGCATCGTCCTTAAATTCTTGAAAATGAAATTGGTCAAAGTTTTTTGTCCAATTCATGTTAAAAAAAGGCACCTAATTGAACAGCCATTGATGAGCTATTGGACAAGAATAATGTTACTGGAACTTGACTCAGATTATGGCCATTCGATTCACATGCAGCTTTCGTGGAATAAAACCTCTTTTGATAATTCAGATATTTCATTTTCATCCTTTTGTTTCTTCCTTTATTCATTTATATTTTTTGTAATATTGGTTAATTCCAGTTAAAATACTTGAGTAGATACGACAATTCTTCACATAAATTATTTAGATAAATTAGAACAAGTTTTCTAAATTTGGCATAATTATAAATATTTTATAATTCTAAATGATGATCAATAATTGGCTCATTAGGTTTTTATTTTTTTATAGTTAACTGAACAAGTGGATTATGAATTATAATTTTACTTTTTTTAAAAAAAAAATTACGAACTAAGTGGACAATTTTTATATATTTACCGAATTAATAAATAATTTCAAATCTCTGGAGAGCTTGATATAATTTATTCTAAATTATTGTGCATCCGACTTATCCATATTTCTGAATAGCCTAAATTTGAGAAAATTTCATTCAGACCGGAAACTGTGAACATCCCTTAACACAGAATTCCATTTGGGTATAAACAACCTTAGTATGGTTTGTCTGATATTTCCTTTGAGGATGTTCAAATCCTTCTCTTTTGCAATATTTTCAACAAAAGTTGCTGCTCTGGACCACCCAAAAGACTAAAGCAATCAAAAGAAAGATTTGCCAAGCTTCGAATAAGATTTTGATGGTCCTGAGTGAAAGTGACCAGGACCTCATCCTATCATAAATTTACCATATCATAACCATTCATGTTCTTCATCATAAATTTATCAGATAATATAGCGCCATATCCTTTCCGGTCAAATTTTCTTCTATACCGTCCCCAGCAAGTCCAGAACTAATACATGTATAAGATTTCCATACATAATGATTGTAACTGTTCTAAAATTTGAATTTAGGATCCCCTGAGAGCAACAGTGCCTGACGCCAGAACCCAAGAAACACGTTGTCATAATCGTTTGGTGAGTGAAAATGGCATTTCTTGTTTCAGTACGACTGTAAGGAAGTCATGCTAAGCACTAAATAGAAGTTTACAGAAGTACTGTAAGTTTGAAATACATACAAAATTTAATGGTGGGGGTGATTGTAATTTATAGCCCACCAAGAACCCGTACCTTATGAATACATCATCCCCACTTACCAGCATGTTTCCTTCCTACCAACCTAATCACAATGGTGATGGGCACAATGCACCAGACAAGAGCAATTAAATCACAAGGACAGACAAAAATATTAAGACACAACTACTGATGAACTGAGTTTGAGCAACTAGAGAGGCACAAATGGATACAGCAAGCCACAGTGATAACATGGAAATGAACTATTACATACTAGTTGAAACAAATTAACAAATTCGATGATGACCGATTTGACGTTCCTATCGATGGCATTAAAGTGCAGGCAGTGATGGATTCATGAGTCCCGAACCTATAAGTCCGTTACAGAGGCTAGCCCCATCAAGAGTCTTGCTGCTTTCGGCTCGCGGGCTGCTCCCAGCACTGCTGTTAGAGAGGGATCCGAAGGCGCCCCTCTGCAGGACCCCAGTCGGGGATGATGCCAACCTGGGGCTGTTATCCCAGCTATCCATGAGGTTAAGTGGTTTCGCATTCTTGCAATCTGCCACACCGTTGCTTGTGGTGTGCAAGACCTCTCCCAGAGGCCCTCCCATTGAAGGTTCCCATGAAATTGGCACCCAATTGGTTTGCCTTTGGTTTTGTTCGCTAGCAAGAGTGCCCACACCTAATCCCATTTTGAGCTCCTGAGATAAACGTAGTGGAGAAGCTGTGAGTTTTTCGTTTGTGGGAGAGGAAGTAGAGGACATGAAATCTGATGTGACCACAGGAATGGAAATGGAGAGCTGAGTCCTGTCTGGCTGGAGATCAACATCGGGCCATGAAATGGCTGTGCGTTGTTCTGGTTGGTTCTTTGGCCAGTTGTCCATGAATTGCCTGAGTGCATGTTGTGATTTGTTCTCATGATCGTTGAGGTTGTGGTGGGTACCATAGTTTCTGCAGTTCACAAGGGATGAGCTCCTGTCTAAAGGGTTGAGTAAAGAATCAGAGCAGACTAATCCAAACTCCTGGCGGGAGGATTCTTCATATGCATTCTGATGTTTGGGAACAGAAAACTGGTTGTCTTTGAGGCTGACTTTCGGAGATGTCATGGACAGAACTGTTGTGTGTCGATATGCCTCATCAGCATTTTCCTTGTCTTGAAGACTTCTGTGCAAACAGAAAGCAATCGAGAGCAAGAATCAGGCACAAGTCTTAGATTATATGTTGCATTTATTGTTTAAGAATCAGCACTCCATGAATTCGATGAAAACAATGATCTTAAACCAGTGTTGTAAAGCTGTTCCTCGAGTAAAAGACTTCAAATTGAAGATCTAGAGTGCTGCTAAATTCACCTGTTGATGTTGCCTATTCCTGGGATATGATTGCTAGAACCAGGTTGCAAGTTACTTAGTTGGTGGTGGTGCGAAAGGCCGAGACTGTTGGATACACCACCAGGAGGCACCACAGACGTCGATGAGGATGTAGCCATAGGTGGCTTGCCGTTAGTTGTGGTGAGTCCAGTGGCGGAATGGCCAGATTGGCCTTCCACAGGCTTTCTTGAACGATGGCGGCCTCTATTCATATGCCGCTCACAGTATTTCTGATCGGCTACTGCATCTCTCGAGCACCGCCATTTCTTCCCATCAGTCCTTCGGCACCGTCCCGGCTCAGGATCAGTGTTGGAGAATCCCAGATGGAAACCACCCCATCCCACTGAACAAGCGTACATCCAAGCAAACCATGTAAATTTAGAACAAAATTTAATAAAGTACAACATATATCAGAAGACAAGAGTTGGGAGCAGAACAAGAAAAGCATCACATTCTTCAACTTGACAGATATTCTTAACAACATAAATCAAGACAACATAGTACACTAGTTGAGCTTCTCAAGGCAACATGAGAACCAACAACGCCGACATGAGACAAACGACTCTAATTTAGTTCACACACAACAATTTGTAACTTCACGCACACACACACTGTGTTGGTTATTCATACGGAGCAAGATCTAGTTTTGAGCAAATATACACTGAAAAGAACATTTTGCAACATGT
Source organism: Sesamum indicum (assembly GCF_026168435.1). Lineage (NCBI taxonomy): Eukaryota > Viridiplantae > Streptophyta > Magnoliopsida > Lamiales > Pedaliaceae > Sesamum > Sesamum indicum. The sequence goes on along the minus strand of NC_142659.1, from coordinate 28,547,957 downwards.
TAAATGTTGAAAAAGTACTCACAGGAATTGGATCTCAGGCCGGGAAAGGTGGAAAAACCAGCAGTGTCAAAAGCCTTTCTGATCGGATTGAGAAGATAAGAAGGTATAGGCACATTAGCAGTTATGTACTTGTAGATCAAGGCTTGATGCTCTAATTCCATCCACTGTGATGGAGTAAAAGGCCCTCTGAACCCTGATACTACCCCCTGCATGCTTGCAGCATTTATCCCTGTAGAGCCATACCCTGAAACAAAACAGACACATGAAACAAACATTCAAATGACAAAATACTTATAAGGAATCCTCTGAATACAACAACCCAACACACTTTGCTTTTATGAAGTTAAGATATCACTGTCGAAAAGGGTTGTAACAGATTACCCAAAATTTCAAAGTCCCTTTATTTTTTGGTGGGCTGCAGTAAGCTATGGAAAGAAAAGAAAGAAAGCCCAATTATAGAGATAGGAACAGAAACAAGCATCTGAACTTTGTTTTTCCCAAAATTTTCTTCTTCTACAGTAAATCATTTGAATTGTAGAGAATGAAACTGTTAAAATCCTGCCAAAGCAGAAAAGCTTGGAACATAAGATAGAAGCCACTGTTTCTTTCATGGTTGTGTGGATAAGACTTGAAAGATGACCAGTAGTTGTTTATATGACAAGACTAATCCAAAAAGAACAGGTAACCAAAACCTACATCAAAGATAACTAATCTTTGCAAACCCTTACTTACCAAAAATCACAACTTTCTTTTTACCACATTAGACCTCAGTTCCATGCAGCAACTATGCACCCCCCCAGCCCCCACCCCACCCCAAGAATGAGAAAAAGCCACTGGAATTATGCTAACCTGTGTTTCTACTAAAACCAGTTGATGTGGGGTGATAATAAGGAAATGTCACAGTCTGAGAGGTGGGAGAGGAGAAGCTGAGCATTTGCTGATGGCCTTCAGAAAGACTAGTGGTGTTAGATCTCTGCAAAGGAATTTTCATCAATGTCTCCCCACAAGAAGAAGTCTTGGCCACCTTAAAGTCCCTGAAATCATCTTCATTTATTGCCCTTTCTTGCTTTAGGAACCCAGATCCATACCATTTAGGCTTGCTGTTCTCAGCAGTAGTGTTGTCTAGAGCAAAGCTGCCATTGTTGGAAGCTGCAGCAGTTGCAGAGTTTGAGGAGACCAGATTGTCCAAGCCCACCACCTCAAAATCCATATAGAACGAAAACAGCCAAGACTACACTACACAGCCAAGAGGCAGTTTAAATGGAGTAAAGGGTCACTACATTTGGAGACACAAACTTGGTTTGTTGGAGAAAGTACCATCTTTTAAAACTCCTCTCCTTTTTTTTCTCTCTCAGTATGTATGTATGTATGTATGTAGGTTCTATGTTTGTTTTAGCAGAGTTGAAAAGGGGAAATAACACTGGTTCTTGTTTGGTGAGTTTTGATGTTTGTCAAAGGAAAAATAATTGGACAGAGAGAGAGAGAGGGAGGAGAGAGAGAGAGAACAGTGAAGAGATGGATACTGTCTGAAAGGTTTGTGACAAGAACACAAATACTACAACTTCTATATATTCTGTACATACACTATCTATACATATCATGTACGTTCCATTTCATCAAGGAATTTGGAAATGTTTGTGTTTTTATTTTTAATTTTTAGTTTAGAAAATATATATTCTCAATTTTGTATAAATTTTCGTATGAAATGAGAATGTATTTAAATTAGAGTAAGTTATAACGACCTTCTGTGAGGTTTGGTATAATTATAAATATATTCTCGTTGTCTTTAAATTACAAATTTGATTAAATTATGTAATTTTTGGATGGGGTATAAAATTGTGAACTATGCCCTTAATGTATTTTTTTAAAAAAAATTATCAAAAAACAGACGGAGTGGATGAAAAAATTTAAAAAATTATTCACTCACTTAATAAAAAAATTAGCTAATTTTAATAAATAAATAAAATTATAATTTTTAGTCCACAAGTGCACTCACCATACAAAATAGATGAAAACCTAACGAAAACCAACGAAATGGACTAATTGTTAAACACAGTCATTAAAATCAGGGAGTATTCAAACCTCAGAAAAGATCGTCATAATTTACCCTTTAAATTAATTAATGAGATTGCATTTTACATAAAATTGTATTATTAAATTAATATATTTTCAAAAAAAATACATATAAAAATAAACATATTTTAATATTGATTAATGTTCTAAAACTTGAAAATAAAAACACAAACAAACACATTGGGCGAGGTAGGTTGAGAATTTTATTGCAATAATCTTGGCTATTTTCATTTGGTATTTTAAAAAATAAATAAATATGACAAATAGTTAAACAAATTTCTTCAATAAATTAATTATAATTAACATTAAAAAGGTATAATAAATGACGTCATTATTTACCATAAGAGGAGTATTTCTTAAATTCTGAGCATACTTGAAAATCTCTATTAATGGAGGAGCAAATAATGAAAATGCATAACAAAATTATTGACTTCAGAAGTTTTGTCTTTTGTGGGGAGCAAAACTCAACCCTACATAATTATTGCTTCCAAATAGCAAACATTTCAAAATATTAACATACTTTTTATTTTTATTTTTCATAAAACTGCAATAACTATGCTAAAATAGTTGCAACAATAATTTATTTTTATTAAATTTTTTTTTTTTTACATCGTATTATGGTTCTTGTTTCAATCATCACTATCTGATAGAACATGTCTGCAATAAGTCTGTATCAAGCCAATGAGAGGCAAATATAAATGTTTTCGTTCAACTTTTCCTGATGCAAGAAAATTTCATAAATTTACTAACTGATAATGTTTGATATTGGAAACAAATTATGATACTAGGTGTAATTTCTCGTCATACAGAATTTACGTGTAATTATATTAAATATTTAAAAAAAACAGTACTGTTATCCCAAAATTATAAGGTGCTCATAAGATTACTTACATATTACTTGACAACATTGTCCTCGTACTAGCAAATTTATAACAGTTATACTGACACTTGACCATTTAGTAGTGACTTTTACATAAATTACTTAAAAAAAATTGAGTTTCGAATCTGTAACCTCTTATTAATACAACCAATTAAACATCAAATCGTGAAAGTAATAAGTTATTAAAAAGAATAAAATAAAATAAAGAAAGAACAAGAAGTTGGGATAGGTAGGAATAACAGAATAAAAGAAGGGTGCTTTTGTCATTTCGGGCATCTGAGTTTTGGCCTCTGTCACTTATTAGGGTTTGTATGCTGTTCCGATCGTTTTCATCGTGTTTGTTCTAATTTGTAACCTTTCTCAATCTTTTTAGGCAGCAGGAGCGTGTGCTGCATTCCCACGTGACCTACATCACGTGCCTTAAATTCCCAATTTACACAAAATAATTAAAATTTTAAATATATTTCGAGAATAATGAGTGACACGTCTACTAGTTATGTTAGATTTTGATGCCATGCATATGTAATAATATTTGTTGTATTAATTAGATTCTACTAATTAATAGAGAAGACGTCGAAAGTGAATTATGTTTGTCACGAATTATATGTAATAAGTGATTAAAAAAAATTATTTTATCACCATAAGAATTTCATAATTTTTATAATAACAATATTTAAATAATTGTGTCATTAGAATTAATACAGACAAATAAATTGTGTATAAAATTGTTATTATAAATAATTAATAAATTGTATATAATGATAATATAGTGACAAGAAATATAAAGGTCGCTGGGTTTTTATTATCACTAACTATCTATAATAACAATATTAAAATTATTGTCATTTATTATAAATATTTAGTGTCAGCTTTAAAAATTAGGGTAAATGCAGACACCCCCTTAACGTATGAGTCATTTGCACTTTATCCCCCAACTTTTTTTTTTACACTTTCTCACTCAATCTTTTGATTTTATTGCACTTTGCATTTTTCGAAAAATTATGGTAGAATATTCCATCCACATGTGTACATACGCCTAAGGACAATTTAATTATAAAGATTAAATGCAGATAGCCCCTCAACGTATGGGATCATTTGCACTTTGCCCCCAACCTTTTTATAAAATAAAAAAAATTAAAAAAAATAGAAAGGTCTTGAAAAATGGGGAAAGAAAAGGAAAAAAATTTCAAAAAATTTAATGCTTGATTTACAGATACACCACTTCACATTACAAATCAAATATAATATTGGTACGGATTAAAATACACATATGCTTGATGGTGGTGCCAATAGAAATATATGATTTTTTTCTTTATTTTCTTGATTTGATTTTTTCTCTTTTTACACAATAGTAGTGTATTTGATGTTGTTGTGAAGTTATATTTTTTTGTGATTTTTTTAGGTGTTGAAGTTCAATCTGTTCATTTGGGTCGATGAGTTTTTCTTATTTCTCATCTGGATTTTTTTTTTTCAATCTTTGTAATGTTCTTTTGATTTTATGTTTGTATTGAAGTCTTTTGTTTGTGAATTGAAGTTTAAAATATTTTTTGTCCGATTTAGGGGTTTCATACACCTAATATTACAGAAAGTTCATGATTTTTATATTAGATTTTATCTTGTAATGTGAAATTATTTATCTGCAAATTATGTATTTAATTTTTTCTCCATTTTTCAGATTTTTTTTCTATTTTTTTGTTTTTATTAAAAGGTTGGGAGGCAAAGTGCAAATGATTCCATACGTTGGAGGCTGTTTGCGTTCGACCTTTACAATTTTACTGAACTCAATATCGCCCTTAGGCGCGTGTAAACACGGGGATGGAATATTACATCATTATTCCTCAAAAGTGTAAAGTGCAATAAAATCAAGAGGTTGGGTAGAAAAGAGTAAAAGAAAAGGTTGGAGGGCAGAGTGCAAATGACCCCATATTGGGGGGGGGGGGGGGGGCACTTTACCCTAAAAATTATGACTTAATATTTTATCACTAGTATTATTATTTGTTATAGTGAGACGAACGAATAGTATAATAATTTGGGACAATTACATTCTCCTCCTCTGAAATTTGGTGTAATTATACGTAGACCCCATGTAATTTGGGTAATTATATCCAACAACCCTGAGAATTATTTCCGTCTAACAAATAAAACCCTTTGTTAGTCAAAATCACTGAATTTGTTGTAACTAACAAATAAAATAAAAACTGAATGAAAATTGATATTTACCCTTGATAGAGTTATTACTGACTTATTGCAGGTCAAACAATTCTTTTTTCTTTACTAAATTACCTTTATTACGGTGAAGATAGACCTCCTCACATACATTAAAGCTTGAAGACATATGAGGGTAATTTTATCATTAAAAAATTACATGACCTGCAATAAATCAGTAATAAGTCAATCAGGGGTAAATACAGATTTTTTTCTGATTTTTTTTGTTAATATCAATAAATTCGTAAATTTTGACTAATTGAGAAATTTATTTATCATACCGAAGCAAACCTTAGAGTGCTAGATGTAAATTTTCAAATCACATGAAGTTTACTTGTAATTACACCAAACCTCAAGGAAAGAACTGTAATTATCCCTAATAATTTTTATTAGGCATGATCGGTACGACAAAGTCACTTCCACCTATAGATCAATTCTTCTACTAGGGGGCTAGGAGGAAGTCTCCTACAAGGTAAAGTAACAAGGGGTTACGAGGTAGTCTCCTACGAGGTAAATGCGGTTAGGAGTCTATAAAGAAGCCGTGTATGATGTAAAGCTACCTGGATATTACGAGGAAGTCGCCTACAAGGTGAAGCAACTAGAAGGCCACAAACAAAACTCATACGAGGTAGAATCATGAAGAAATCTATGAGGCACGAGGAGAATATACATAAGAAATTCCTAGCACAAGCGATCCCATAGAAGGTGCCTACTACCCGTAGTTGCAAGATCGAATACGACTTTTGTAACCAAGTTGAGAAAAACTGTGCCTGTAATCATTGCGGGCATATCTCCTCTAAAGATCTGCATACGAGCAATTCCCCCAAGTCCTCCTGTAAATAGCTCGTCAAAATTTGTCTAGAGTAGGTTGAAATTTTTTTTTTTTTTGAAAACTCCTTTTAAAAGAAAAAAGAAAGAGAGAGTACATAGCCTCTTTAAGGTTTTCCATTGAGTAATCATTTTTTGTATCATCAATTTCGACTATATTTTAATTACTAAACTAAGATATCATTTGTTATAGTACCTAATTCAAGTTAGCAATTATTATGCATTTGTGCTCCTTCCTAAGTTATGGATTCGAGTCCAAAAAATATACAGTTATTTATCTTTTTCAACACTAATTATTATCGTTTATAGTAATAGTTATTGATTAGTTTAGGGCTTTGGGTTATGGATCTTGTTCAACCACCAAATATTTAAAGAACCTTTTTAGGTGTATTAATTTTGGGTTTTGGTTCACTTTTAGGCATTTGTTGGTCAAAGAATGTGTATAAGGTTGTGAGGCAATAGGCATGATTTCCCAATCTAGGCCACTTTATTGAGAGAATATTTAAATAAGTCTACAATTGTTTTAGTCCCCTACATGTAATTAAAAATGAAATTAGGATCCCTTTTTTCCATAGTATTATTACATTATTGCACAATATATGAGGTTATCTTGTCCAATTTTAATATTGCCCCAACCACGTGATTTCACACATTGGACACCATAAATAATCTATACAACGACGACTGTGGACTAGATCATAAATTAAATGTTAGAAATACACATTTAAATATATTTATGATGTGAAATTACATACGTGACGTGTATATGTAATAATGTGAAATACTAATTCTAAAGACAATGCGGATTGACTATTAATCAGACATAATAAAATGATATATTGGGTTAATTATGAATAATTTCACTCAAAATATGAATTCTAAACTAAATTAGTTATTTCACTATTTTTTTAATAAAGTAAAATAATGGAGTGCAACTTATATTCGAATTAATTATGAACCCAAAATTCATTCGTTACTTACGATAATAATTTAATAAATCATCATGTGCTTATTCATGTTTAATAAATCAATATAAAATTAAATTAGCATCCGTACTTCCAATGAATTTAAATTCAATAATATTTTATTTTTGTAGATTCTCACGACATTGTCTCCACCGGCAATTTCTTACTCCCTAACCTTTTGGGCAGCGCATTAATTTTTAAGATAGATTTTTATTTTTCCTTACAAACACAATTTTATGTTCTTAAATTCTCAAATTATTTCTTAGTCTTGTAATGAAAATCGATGTTCCATCACTTAGTTTGGAGTTATGGGTCCGAATCCTATCACAAAATACTTATGTGAATCTATTGTAATTTATTATTTCATAATTCGTAGTTGTATTAATGTATTGATTGAATCAATGAATTATTTAATTGCTCAATTTATTCAAATATTGATGTTATAATGTAATTATTGCTTTTATTTTTTTAAAAAAGGGTCCTCAAAATATCATATTAAAAATGTAAAATCTATTAGTCTTCAATAAAATATAATTTAAAATTAAAGTTGAATAATGTAAAATACTCTAAATATAAAATTATTCAATGAAATTTAAATAATTTGTTATTAAAAAAATAAAAAATCCATCAATCTAGATGTAAGGTTCCGTCATTTGGGCCAAATAAATCTTACGTTCCAAAATCAATAGAACTACTTTATTATAATTCATACGAATTTTAAAATAGAAAAACTAAAAAAAAATTATAAATTACGTATATTTTCTGAAAGAAAAATATTGAGATAATTTAAAAAAAGTTTGTGTTAAAAAATATGGAGAATTATTCATCCTTTCATTGGAGTTTATTATAATTACACATAAACTTTATGTATTTTTCAAAATTAAATGGTAATATCTCTGAAGTTTCTTTCCATCTAACAAATAGGTTCCTCCGTTAGTGAAATATTAGTATATTAGCCGATATTAATAAAAAAATTAAATAAAAATTGATATTTATTTTTAATTGACTTATTTCTGATTTATTGTAGGTCAAATATTTTTTTTTCTAACTAAACTATTCTTATAACGGTGAAAATATAAATCATCACATTCATTAACGTGTGAAGACGTACGGGGGTAATTTGATTACAAAAATTTTATTCGACCTGCAATAAATCATAGAAGCCATTGGGGTAAATATAAATTTTTATTAAAAAAATTTGATTAATATCAGCAAATTCGATAAAATTTGACTAAAGAATTGAATTATTTATTAGTCGAAAGCAAATTTCATGGATACTAAATATGATTTTTTGAATCAAAGAATATTTATGTGTAATTATACTAAATTTCATAAAAGAACATGTAATTACCCTTGAAAAAGATATATACATATATATATATGAAAAAGATAATAAATTATTAAATTATAAAAAAAAGTTGGGAAATAATTAATAGGGAGTGGTAAATGCATGCACAAATATGGGTTGAGCGTAGAGGACCTCAATCACATCATCTCATTGGAATCCTAACAGCCTAACACTGTGGTAGCAAGCAGACAAGGATAAGAAAATATGTAGAGAGAGAAAGACTATGAGAGAGAGAGAGAAGGGGGCTGTATTGTACGTGAAGAGGGTGATTGAGACGTGTCAACGGGGGGTGGCGTGGGGTGTGGCCCCCACTCCCACTATGGTCCCCGGACAAAACAACACATTTATTCACACGCACCCCCATTGGCTCGTACATGCATCTTCTTCTCTTTTCTCTCTCCTCCCCCCCCCCCCCCTCTCTCTCTACATGTATTCTCTACGTATCTATACTCCAATTCCGTATATGTACAATTCTTTTAACTCATATAAATACTAACACGTGGAATGAGATTCCAACTTATAAATTTGAATTTATTAATAAACTTTTAACTTTAATCTTAGTTATAGGACTAAGATTTCATGGTACCCAAATTAGTACTGTTATCAATTCATTTACGAAACCATATTTTGTCCATGTATATTTGATCCAAGTAATTAATTGTTAGCTATTAAGGGACGTGGTTTTTGTATGCGTATTGTAAATAATTTTTTACGTTTTATAATATATTATGAATAAAATTAAAATATATTAATTAGGCAGTTAAATTAATATAAAATTTGAGAAGTTGAATAAATTAGTTATCTTATCAGTTCAATGACATTTTTAGGATTTTAAAAAATTGGTGTAATAATATCAAAATTGCTATTTATATCTATAGCACATCTTTTTTTTTTTATAACAATGTAAAAAAAGATATGATAAGTGAATTATATTTATTATTATAATTTTTATATAATTTAATATGAGTATATAAATTTTTTAAATTATATGACAAATATAATAATATGGGTAACATAATTATTTTTTATGTATATGTTTTAAAATTTAAAATTAGTTCTATTATTTAATTTTTTTAAGTGCGGAATGTTGTGGTTGTGTTTTAATAAAACACAACCATTATAATTTGAGATAAGCACAATTGTTTCATAGACCTATTTTTATCTAAATTTAAACCGAATGTGTATGTTGTTTAAGTAATATTATATAAACTAAAACATAGTGAAAAATAAATAAATAATCAGAATTCATACTAGCATACATTCTGGAAAAGAAAATAATTATAGGGATAATTACAATCTCCTATCTTGAGGTTTGGTGTAATTACACGTAGACCTTCTATAATTTGAAAAATTATATCTAAGACTCCTGAGGTTTGCTTCCGTCTTTCAAATAAGTCCCTTCATTAGTTAAAATTCACCGAATTTGTTGGTATTAATATAAACAAATTTGGTGAATTGTGACTAACGGAGGAACTTATTTATTAGATGGAAGCAAACCTCATAGATGTTAAATGTAATTTTTCAAATTACAGAAACTCTATATGTAATAACACCAAATCTCAAAAGAAAAAAAATGTATAATTGTCCCATAATTAGAATATATGCTTCCATACCATTGATAAAAATCAAGTGCATACATACATACATATATAGACACACAGGGTAGGGTGGGGTGGGGGTAGGGGAGGTGGGGGTGTATGTGTGTTTTGTGCCGGGTGGGAGAGAGCGAGATGTGGATTGAAGGGGCTCGTTTCCTCTTTGCCGACAGGGATGGGTTGGGACCCAATCCAGCCTTTTGTTACCTTCTTTTCCCCGCTTTCAAACCTCTGCTTTTATTTTGTTTTTTCTTCTACCCCACACCATACCCCCTCCCCTTGATTTTTCTTCATGCCTGATTTTTTTCGGGGGCATTCCAGTAATTCTATGCTTTCTTTTGCTTGCAATCTCAATAATTGTATTACTACTTGATTCTTCTTATTTTCTAGTTTGGATTGTATTTACGTGTCACCAACATGGAATATGTTGTCTAAATGAATCAAATACTCTTAGATTACTTTTGAATGAAGGTCTATAAGGCAGAAATGTAATATTCATACTGGGAAGATTTTTGTTATACTCTTTCTATGTATAAATTAGATAGACTGTAAAGACGCCTGAAATCGTAAAAGGTATCAGAATTGTCAAAAATATACTTGAAATATGGAGGCCGATATAGATTTTTCTGGTTGTATGATTTCGTGTAAATCATATATTTGTAAATGATGGATTGGTCACGGCTGCGTATCCGTATATACTAGAATTTTGACAAGATCGTGGTCATAATGGAACTAACTGAATCAAAAGACGTGAATCTTGATTTGTTCACAATTTGACGTAGAGCCAGAGGTATTAAATCTCAAAACGACTTTCATAGATTATGCCAACATCAATATTAAATACTATAGAGAAAACAAATATTAGTAATAAAAAACAAGTGAGGATATAAATATTACAAGTGATAAAAAAGATTTTTATTCCCAAAATAATTGGTTTTATGACTTTAATGAGACTTATTACTTTGCAAAGTTGCCACTAGTGATAATTGGTGTTTAAAAATAATAAAAAAATTATGCATAAAGATGACATATTATAAAAAAAATTACCACTGTTTTTGTATATTTTTTTTTTAGAATAGAGCAATTAACCTCTTTATGTTTAAAATAATAAATTATTTTATTTTAAAAAATATAATAAGATAATTTGTAATTTTTTCTCATAAGGGGGTGTTCCACACATACTACACATCGGGGGGGGGGGGGGGGCATTTTCCTAAATAATTAGTGTTACAAAATAGGGTTGTTGTTTTTATTGTTGTTTCTACAAATGACTATCATAAAATCAAAATTATGGTTACTTAATATATAGTTTTAGTGATAATTTTATAACAATCACTAATATTATTTCTTGTTGCAATGACTTTTTGCATGGACAAGATGTTATTTCTTACATATATAAGTAAAATAATTAAAATTTTAATCTTTGTCCTTGAATAATTTAACGACAATCTCAGATGAAAACAGGCTGAAACGCTAATGTTGTAAAGAACGAGAATCATATCTAATTTATGTCCTTTAAAGATTGCAACTTTTCCAATGATGTATGGATTTTTGAAAACACCATTTCTTGTTAGGTGTTTAGGTATCGATCACGTACAAGGTTGTTTAATAGGTTTGTAATGGTCCTCAAGAAATGTTTGCAAATGTCTCATTTCCTCCCCTAGTTTTTCAGAAATTTCAACCAGCTCCCCTGATTTTACGAAAATTCCGTGCCGTGCCCAAAAGCTTAACGCCATTTATGAATTTACTTTTCCTACACTCAATAATTTATATGAAAAATATTAATTACAGTCCATTTCAATGGTATTTCATGTCGTTTTCGAAAACTTCTCTCATTATTTTGGTGGACCATAAATATATATGCATCCCATATCATACCCGTGCAGAAATAATTTTTCGAGTTTGCAAGTGTTGTGACGAAAATTTGGAATATGATATTTTAAATTGATTTTGGGTGACTGTTACTCCAAATGATTGGGGTACACATTGATTATCCAACATTGGGGAATGTCCCGTTATAGCACTCTGATTTTTAAATTAGTAAATTGTAAAAAAAATGATAATAGAAAAAAGGCAAGTATGGTAATTAGCAGCAAAATTAACAAGAAATAAGAATTTTAAGTTCTCGTGAATTTTGATTTCAAAATTAGCATTGAAGCGAATTATTCCTTACCATAATTAGAATGATTTTAATGTTGCAAATTTTTGTACTTGACCTGGCAAAATATTTAATTTTGTAAGTAAAATTTCTAGCAAACTCAACAACAAATAAAAAATTCGATGTTAAAATAAACGACGAGCTAATCACCAAGTAAATATTTTTTCTATTAAATCCGTCGCAAATGTAAATTAACAACAAATTCCACTATTTTAAAAGAATATTGTATCATTACTTGACATTATTTCTTATAATAGTGTATGCTAAAGAACTATATACATCCCATCATTTTAAAAAATGAATGAGTCATTCTTATTGCAGCCTCATAAAATCGTACATTAATTAATATGTCGATTACATTATTACAGTATGGTGATATTATTTACTATGCTATTTAATACTCTATAGTATGACAAACTTTTTTACTGCTCTAGCGGCACGCCACGGTACAAAAAATAAATAAATTTAAACACACACATTAACGTTGTGTTGTTGAAATATTTTTTAACAACACACACAAAAAAGTTGTAAGAAATAAAAAACCAGAACAAAGAAACAAGCATAGTGTTTGAATTCGTTTTTTGAGTGTTTTATTGTGTTTTGTGGAGATAGAGAAAAAAAAAAAACAAAGATAAATAACTGTGTGTTAGAGATAGTATGTATGTTTGGATTTATTTTTTGAGATAATTTAAAATAAGTATTGTATGTTTAATGTTGTGCTTTGGAGACAAAAATTACTATTCATTGTCAAATCGTGTGACTTTTATATATATTTATGTATATGTGTGCGTATATACATATGTATATATTTATGCGAAAACTGTTAAAAACCACCCAAATAAAGTGTTTTAAATGATGACAAATATTGTGTATGTTTTGACTCATCCCGTAAATAAATTGAAAATGAAAACAAACATAGCGAATAAGTACTTGCATTAGACTAGTTTTACACAACATTAAATTTTGTGTACTCACAATGACAACAAAAGTGAATTTTTCGGGAAATTTTATGTATAGGGACGTAGTAGGTTGCTTTATTAATATATGTCTCCCTGTAGTTGCATTTAACAATCTAGCTGATGAGAATCAACATTGGATATGGTAGGATTTATGGGGTAAGTATAGGCCTCCCCACATTACATTCCTATTTCAAAAATAAAACTACCCTATGATATAGGAGTTGTACTCTTTCATTAATCACCTATTGTAGATTCACACCATCCTAGTTTAATGCATGGTCAAATAGCTTTAATTAGTTGTACATTTCTCATCAAGAAAGAGACTTTGCACTTCTCATTAAAGATTGAAAATGATAACACATGTATAATTTAGAGGATGTTTATCTAAATATCAAAAAAGTATGGATGGTTTATGTCAATGATGTTGATGTTTCTGATGGGTGTATTTGTAATTATTCAAAAAAATCTGAGTTATTTTGTATAAATAAATCATAGATCGGGGGTATATATGTAATTGTTCGTTCAAAAATTAGTAAGTTAATAGATTTTAAGAAAAATTATAATGAATTACCTTGAGCTCTGGCGTAATTATAAATATTCTCTTATTTATTTGAAAATTTTCTAATACCTCCTGATGTTTGATGGAATTATATAATTTTCGAATGGGGATCTAAAATTCTCAACTTTATCCTTAATATTTTAACTTTTTCAAAAAGAAAATAAAAAATTGTAAAAAAAGAATCGGCCGAGATGGATGAAAAATTTTGAAATTTTTTTCACTTGGTCTTTAAAAAAATTAAATATAAGTAAAATTATAATTCAAATTATTTAATTAATAAGTCAATACCAAAGTCTGATATATTAATTTATATAACATAAAGTAAAAAATAATAAGATGATATCGTACGTTGTAAATTTATTACACAAAATAAATAGAAAGCATAGTAGGTTTCCACATGGGATTTTAATTGTGATTGAAGTAACTTAAATTGAAAAGACACACACCTTTGGGTTCAATATTACTCCTAAGGTCAATAATAGCACCCACCAAACAGTCCTTCCTTCCGTCCAATCGCAATTTCATGTCATGATGCCTAAATGAGTGGATTTGCCCCTCCTATTGTGGAGGCACATACACATTAACTAAAGGTATTTTTCAAGATACTCTTCTATGTATATATCAACGATTCTTTGTTTGAGCGGTGAGGTTGAGGTATTATAATTAAGAAGAGTTCGGATTTCACGGATGCAGGTATTTAATTTAGTTTTAATAATAGTATGTTGGTTATTTTAAAAATATTAATGTATTGCGCACTGAATAATGCAATAATAGTATGTTGATTGATTTATAACTGTTGCTGTATTTAAAAAAAAGAAGATACTCGTCTTCATACTTTGCCAATAAATCCAATCCCTCATAATTAATAAGCAATAAATTTGTGGTAAATGTATTTGAACTATATAAAACTCGCTCCATTTATTCTATATAATAGAGATCCAAGCAGGTTTGATATGTGTGTATATTTAAATTTTTATTATACTTATTTAGCTGTCTGGAAAAGAAAAAGGGAAAGATAAATTAAGCAATGATCGATGAAAAATAATAAAATAAATGAATTTTAAAGGTGTGTGAGTGAGAAATTATCAATAAAATTAATTAAAAAGTATGATTATTTGTGGGAAGAAATAATTATATTTGTGAGCTTATAAGATGCTATAAATTATCTGATAATTTTTTTTACGGGAAGAACTTATAAGCACTTTAACAAAAAGTAAGTAGTTGCTAACTTATTTATAAGATCTTAACAATTTTCTCAGAATTAATTACAAATTTGTCATAATTACTGAAATGTATAGAGAAAAAGGAAGAACAGTCTTCGTTAATTTAAAAAAAAATTGAATTTTTTGTGGGACATTGAGAAATAAAATGAGAATAAATTTGGGATAGATAGATTATTGTGAGAAAAACATGAGAAATTAATATATATTTATATATCATTAAATTTGTTGCTTCATGAAAGACAAAATATTGATAAAAATTTTCCCTTTATTTATGTGAACTAAATTCACATCGACCGTGATGATAAATGTAATAATTTCTTCATAATTATCAGCATATTCAAAATTGATTCTGACGATAAAATTATGTAGTTAAAAATTAAAAAATAAAAAGGTGATTAATGCCAAGAAAATAATAACGGAAACGTCTAACTGTTCCAATGATGTATGACAAATTTATAATTAATTTAAAAAAAAATTAACTGATTGAAAATTTCCAAAGTGATAAAGAATTTTTTTTACTTTTTTATTTAATGGAATCTATAAACTACCAACATTTTATTTTTGATATGCTAAGCTATTTTTTGAAAAATTTATCAAATATTTTGGAACATTTGTAAACTCTAAAACATCTTGTAGAATATTTTGATAAGCTTAAGCTCATCCACACTGCAAAAAGAAAAAAAAAAAGAATTATTTCCTACACTATAAATCATCTATGTGAAAATTATTATAAATCAATATTATCTATCATAATCAAACAAAATTGATGCAAAAACTTTAAACTATGTTTGGTTTTATTTTTAACTTATTTTGGTGTTTTCTGTGGAGATAGAGAGAAAAAAATAAAGATAAATAAGTATGTGTTATAGATAGTGTGTATGTTTGGATTTGTTTTTGGAGATAATATAAAATAAGTATGGTATGTTTGATATTGTTTACTAGGAGACAAACTACTGTTCATTGTCAAATCATATCTCTTTTATATATTTATATATGTATGAGTATGTATATAATTTTTTTAGTTGTAGGGCCTATAATTAGTATAGATTTATTTTGACAAAAAACAAACGAGGCACTGTTTTAAAACATCTCAAAACAACACCAAACCTTCCAAAACAAATCAAGACAAATATTTACTATGTTTTGGCCTATCTCCAAAATGGGCAAAAAATGAAACCAAACACTATATAAATTTTGATAACAGTTAATCAACACTTCTGTGATGGTTCCAAACTATAGTCAATATTTCGGCATCGTTTGCAAAAGGAAAGACTAAAAACTGTTGCGGAACCGTGTCTAGTTATTATGCGCCATAATTCTTTTATTTTTAACCATAATAATTAATTATAACAAAAATCATAATTCTTCTGGTACAAAACACCCTCTGAATTTGAATAGAAATTGTTCATTGGATTAATTAATATAAAATTTCATTAAGTTCTAATGAAATTTAGCAATTCAATATTTCTTTTTATATCCATGACAATACTTCAAAGCCTGTTTTTCTACTTTTATTTATTCAAAAATTATTATTAACCAACTGATAATGAGTGACAAAACAATTGTGCATAAACTTATCATCAGTATAAATAATTACTGACAGTTTAATGCGTCGTCAATAGTCAGTAATAAATTTTTGTGATAGTACCATGATTATTAATTGTTATTTATTTTGATAATAATTCTGAATTTATCATCTAATATTTTATAACTAAACACAGTGCACATATTTACTATAGTGGGACTAGAAACAGTGAAAAAAATGTAAATTTCTGAACTGTAAAAATTGTTGGGAAGTGGTAATAAAGAGTAATTAATTACCAAAAAAGAGAAGTTGCAATAATAAAGAGTGGTAATTAATCAGACATTTTAATTCTTGAAGCCACCCTACTACTGGCTATAGGCTGTGATAATTTATTCACAAGAGTCAACTCTGTAGAAAGTGATCCAGCCGTCAAATAATTGACACCAGGTAAATAAATTTTACCACATGCTCTCTACGGCTATTTATATTAGTTTATTACTTACTGCTCTGGTTTTTTTTTTTTTTTTTTTAACTTTTTCCTATTGTAACTTTTATATAGCATTGAAAATTAAATTATTTTTTATTAAAAGAGCAATAACATCGATTTATTTCATCCAACTAATTAAAATAATAAATCTCAAAGTGCAATGAGTGCTGCTCTTTTTTCTTGAATAATAATAATAATAATGATGATAAGAAATCAAATTAAAAAATAATAATACTTTCATTATAATTATATATTAACTTATACTATACACTATAAGAAAATATGATATTAGTGACAAAATATCAAGTGCCAATTTTAAAGTTATCACTAAAATATATATTAAGTCGACAATAATTTAATTATCATTAAACACAATTAGTGACACGCCTATATTGGCAACTTAAGAGCACCACAATATAGTGACAACTATGATTTAATTGTTATTAATAGGTTCGTCACTGTACATATGTTAGTAATTGTATTTAATATTTTGTACATATTTTTTTATTACTAATTCTTGCTAATAATAATTTTTCAATATAATAGTAATTAGTAAAATCATGAAATTCATTATTATGACAAAATTAACATTCTTGTCAGTAAATATATATAATTAGTGACAAATAATAACTTTCGTAATCTTTATAAGTTTTCACCAATTAAGTAGAAAATTGTTCCTATTTATAAGTAATGACACTATATTAAGCAAATTTTTTGTTGTTGAATTTTTTTTAAAAGTTATATGATAATACAATTGAATATTAACTGACCACGACTGAGTCATTTCGAACCACTGAAGCGTAGAAGGAACAAATCCATATTCCACATAGACAATCGATTATAATTATTATCACCTATATATATATATATGCATTCCAGGAACAATTAATTGCAAGATAATTATTTTGATATTTTATGTTAAAATGTATAATTTTACATAATTAAGTTACAAAATTACACATGTAGGAAGGCACCAAAACCTAAATTGACACAAAGAAACAGATCAGAAGACAAAAGATGTGGGCAACATATTTACGTGTGGAAGTTTGAGGAAAAACATTACTGTTAACGTTAGTTTCCCAAGACATCATCAATGTAAAAAAACCATATGTACGCATATATATGCATTGGGAAACCACTACCCAAAATAATTAATAAACAAAACCCTTCATTTATATAAACGAACACACACAAAAACACACACACACACACATATATATATATATATATATATATATAAAGCCGTAGCTAATTGCACAGAAAATAGTGAAGTTATTTAAGTGTAGCGTCCAAAGAAGAACATCATGAACCTACGGGTATCATCGATGCTTGAGCATGTCCTACAATTAATGTAATAAAGAAAGTGAAATAATTAATATAATTGGTTGTTTTAATTGTTGGTAGGTGCGTGAAGAAATGTGTAATCCCAAAGGTAATGCGTATATGTCTTATCAACATCATTTTTTTATGAATATTTGTTGGTCAAAAAATGATGGTATTTGTGTGTGAAAATGGTTAGGGTGGTGTGCATGGCTGTGCCCGTGCCCTGTCTCTTCTCCCTACCTAAGGTTTGTCGTGGGGCGTTAGTAGTTATTGTAATAAGTTCCACATGTTTCCAAGCTTCTCTAGCTATAGGGTTACTGCTGCAAATGCAATGCTATCTCTTTGGGTTTTGTTCCCCTCACTCTCACAACCCTCCATGCTGCTTCAACTCCATTTCTTTGGGTGCTCCCAAATTTCATTTCTCAGTTTTAATTCGATTTTTCGTCTTAATTATATGATGAATTAAATATTTATATATGGGAATTTGATCGTAATATACATTTTCAAGAGAACTGTTTGTCACTGCATTAATAATATATTCCAATAATATGCAAGTCTGCTCAAATCTCATTTTGATTAAAAAAATATATATATCCTGTGAATTGGTATGTTATTAATGTGACTCAAATAGTATTTGTATAACATTGCGTTGCTAAATAGAAAGTATATTTATAATTACAACTGCTACCTCAATGATAAATTAATAATTTTACAAAGAGTAATAAATATTTGAATAATTAGACCTAATCTAAATGAGCATCAATGCAATTTATTCTTACTTTTACTCTATAACTGTTTGATTTTGTTTTTTCCCCACTCACACATCCGACACACACCTTAAGATTGGAAGGAGAGGCCTGCTATAAAAAAAATTAATACCAGAACGATTGATTGTCCACTAGAAACCCTCTAAAACCGCAGGTTCATATTGGGGGACTCTGTTACTAGCTACTGTGCAGCCACCCTAAGTTCCTAACGACAATCATAGACCAAGAATGTAAGAATTCACACTTCCACTCGTAAGTTTCACATACAAAGACACCACTTGCATCATATTCTATAAAGCCAATTGGCCAACATCAGCTCTACTCCCAAAAAGGCAGCATCTTTCCATTCTCAAAAGGTTGCTAACACCCCCCCCCCCCCCCACCCCACCCCCACCCCCACCCCCAACTAAAGAGTAGTGAAATTTACTTCTACTTCTTTCTCAAATTCAAAGATGAAAAGGGCAGTGGTCCAGCCATTTTTAGGGCAAAGTCTTTGTGTATATTTGGCTGTCAAATTGACAAATTGCATTCAAGCATATGTTTTCTTGAATTGAATTTTGAAATGTCTCTCACCCCACATGGCACGTGACCGCAAGAGAATTGCTCATATTTTTCATTTTTGTTTAAAATAAAAGAAAAAACAATAAATTATCAACTATATTTCCAAGGCTAGCCTGGATTAAATCAGGCCTGGAGAATGAGGTTGATAAGGTTGACCCTTTGGACCAAATTCCGAGGATTTGTTATTTTATAATTTAATTGGTTGGAATTTGGACACCACTTACGGCTTCAAAGATCTCCCAACAAACAATTTTTTTTTTTGGTAATTTACGAGCCCAAAGCCCTAGATTTTTTAAATATAAAATTTAAATTATAATTCTTGCATTGGGAGGTGGGGTATTATTTTAATCTTGATGAGTTTTTTATAAAGAGTTGTTGGGTTGGCGACCTAAAGATGACAAAAGCTTGGTCATGCAAAGTGAGATCGGGAAAGAGCTATAGGTTTCAAACTCTATTTTAATACTCAAATCTTAGATGCTTCTCACATCATGCCTTCATTAATTTATTCATGATTCTTACTCATTCATCTTCCCTAATTATATATATACCTTTGTTCTTGACACCTTCAACACTTTATAGAAATGGTCTAAAATGCCATTAACTACTATATCTTTTT
Source organism: Sesamum indicum (assembly GCF_026168435.1). Lineage (NCBI taxonomy): Eukaryota > Viridiplantae > Streptophyta > Magnoliopsida > Lamiales > Pedaliaceae > Sesamum > Sesamum indicum. The sequence continues at coordinate 28,527,885 of NC_142659.1, read as the reverse complement.
TTTTTTTTTTTTGTGGGAGTGCAGATCTTGACGGACCCAACTAAATCATGGACTGATTCTAATTGTGGGTTCTTGATAGTTGAGCACATGCCAGTTGTTTTGTAAATAACGTACAATAGACAGAATCTATGTATACTCAAAGAAACTATCAATTCGACCAAATTAATAGACCAATATCAATACTAGTAAAGTATAAGAAAAGGCAAGATCAAGAATGTCCAAGGCTATTACCGTAATTTCACAAAGTTGGACAACTCAGATTCTAGCCTGGTAGAAGCGCGAGGGCAAGTGTTCCTAGTATGTAGGATTTTGGTAAGAAAAATCAGCCAAACATCTGCATAGGTATGGGGAGAAGCGCAGGCATGAGTTCCATGGTCCTCAAGCCCTCCACCACGAGTCGTTCAAAGCCAATGTCACATGCAGGGGAATTAAATATAAAACAAGATTGATTAGATAAATGATTAATGGGGATTCATATGTTCACATACCTATGAGCCCATTAATTATTTATTATTAGGATGCAAATACCGAATATTCGCACGCATTAGAGGAGAGGAGGGATTATTATAGTAATGCAAAATTCGTTAATGGCATGTGAGAAGATCTTGGGATTGAGTTTTTCAGGGACAAATCCTATCTCACCCGCCCTAACATATTAATACATAATTCCTTTGAATCTTTGTGCTAATTGTCTCGAGGTATGACATAATCATTTCTTTGGTTTTGCACATGGATTTTTATCACCTAAGTTTTTATTTCATTTCTGTCCCATTATTAATTATCATATCATCAACAATATTTAATTTAGTATTGAATATATATATATATATATATATTGTTTAATTACAATGGCCTTACTTGAATTTAGGGTTATTACATATTCCTATCTTCTTTAAAATTCCAAACACCCCCCTTCCAAATTTGAATAGTTAAAAACTCCAAGTATACATGTATTCAATTTAAGTATATCAATTATATTCTTTTAAGATTAAATGCATTTATTCCCCTGTGATCCTAAAAATCCGCCAGAGTAAAAACTCACAAAATAGCCCCTCATTAAAGTAAAAATAAAGCAAAAAAACACCTTCCAGAATGAAGCATTGAACTCTTATTTTTTAACTTTCATAACGATTATATGATGGATTTTTTTTTCTCAATTTTTTTTAATAAATATTTTTAGCATCCCAAGAGGCTAAAATGCATTTAACCCAATTTTTTATTATGAAAATTGGTTGGGTAGATCAGTACTTTTGTAACTTTCGAACTTAAGTGTGTGAAGATTTTCATATAAAATTAGATGGAACAAAGTCGGAAAAGAATCAAATCTAAAAAATTAATTTTTAGGAGGCAACACACACACACACACACAAAGCCCAAGGAAATGATAATAGTTGGGCTTAGTATAGGCTCCAAAAATACCAAGAACTCAAATTAAGTAGCCCAAGCAGAAGAAACATTTCAATATAATGCATTAAAAAAAATGACGTAAAGTATATAGTGCAATGAAAAATTATTGAATTCATGATATTATATAGTTTTAAATAAAATAAACTTTATTTTAGATTATATAATAGTTTTAGTTTTGGTGGATATTCATACATTCCCTATTTGTTATTGGGTGAGAAGCCCAAAATCTGTAATGGCCCATTACTCATCGGGCCGAATATGAAGCACCTGGACCTTTGTTGGGCTTAAAATATGATTTTGATTGATCTGAATCCCAAAGCAAGACATGCCAATATAATTACATTCTAGCAAGTCCTATGAATGGTTTTTAGACTTGTATAATTTATGTACATTTGAATACAACAAGGCTGGGTTTAGATATGGATGTGATCATATAAGCATATGACGATATTAAGGATGTCATACCAATATTTCATTTTCATCATATGTTTGGACAGCCTAAGGAACTAAATGATTCATAACTTCACTTGTGTCCATTTTCAAGGGTAGTTTATGAGTTCTTTTTAATAAATGGAGATAGGAAAGTATATCCCAATAAAAGGGCCGGATGAGATTTCAACTCTAAGATCTTTTGAAATCATCAGATGCCATTAATTCGTAGGAGCCAGCCCACCTTCATGTAAAGAGGAGATAGGCTGATTTGAGGGGCTATCAGTCCATTTCCCTTTAAGCACTGTAAGAGATTATTAAAATTAATCGAAAAATAAGGACAGGCTCAATATATATATAAAAAGAGAGAATAAATATTATTTTTATAAATTAAATCTATAAATTATTATAAAAATAAGGTCGATGATATTTACTATACTTTAATATTTAAAACATAGCAAAAAAAATATTGTTAGTACTTTGATTGCAATGATGTTGACGTAGTCTTTATTTTCGTTCTCACGAATCCTAATTTTTTTTTATTACGATCATTTTATATTGTTTCATAGTGCAACTTAAATTGTTGGAATATTTTAGGCGATAAAATATTTTATATCTGTCCTCAATAATATTACATTACGGGAAAAGTTATAATTCTGGTGGTCATATTTTCATTTACGGATTTTCGAAAATCCAATGGTGCCTCTGCTGAGCCAAGCTGCGGCTGGCGGGGGGGCGTTGCTCTCCGCCACTAACCACTGCTCCCTCAAGTTCGCCCACCCGAATCCTCCTCTCTTCTCCAAACGCCGCCCCAATTTCTCTCTCTCCCGCCGCCTGAGGCCGGTCACGCTCGCCAACGCTGCCGACTCTTCCGGCGGCGCTGCCACGAAACCCGCCGCATCCTCCAGCAACGTCCCTTCTGGGGACGAGACTTCTAACTCTATAGCTTTTGTTGGACAAGAAAATGTGCCGCTTGAAGGCGTTATTCAGTTCGAAAAGCCTAGCTCTACTTCCCTTCTCGTTAAATGGGGGTATGTATATGGTTTTCCCTCTGATTTTTTTTGTTTCTTTTATGAATTGGATTGAAAGTTTGAAATTGCAGCGTTGTGGCTGGACTGGCTGCCGGAGATGTGGCGGCGTTGGTTTTGTTCTCTGCGATTGGAAGATTTAGTCATGGATTCCCCGTTTTCGACCTCGAAACGTTGAAAACTGCTGACCCTTTTATTGCTGGTACGTCCTCTCTTTTCAATAAGTATGTTCTGAATAACAGTTTACTCACTGTTATTTATATTTCCACTTCTCCTTTGATTTCTGCCACATTTGTGGATTGAGAAACTGTGTTGTGGACTTTTTCGTTGTGTTTACCTTTCTTGCATGACAGGATGGTTTTTGAGTGCATATTTTCTTGGTGGATATGGAGAGGACGGCCGAGGAAAGAATGGTCTGTGGAGGGCTGTTACTGCGGCTGCCAAGTCCTGGTCTTTGGGTATTCCGGTAACTCCGAGATTGTTCTTATGTTCCATTTTGTTTTCAAGCTGTTGCTATCTGTTGTTCATTCTTTTCTTCTGGAGAGGAGAGTGAATTAGTTATATTTTTTGCTTCCTCTTGTAAGCATATAATAGCATAGCTTCTTCGTGGGTTGTCATGAAATTAGATAGTGGGTTAAGAACTAGTAGTATTTGTGGGTTCTGGTTTAATGAATTTGATGGGAATTTTGAATTGGCACTCAAGTTTACTTTGTTTGGTCTGTGATCAAGTTGGAGGATTTGCATAGTAGTGCTTTTTTATGGAGTTTCAATATTATTTTCTGGAATTGTTTTAATTGATGGATGAACATGATTAGAACGTGATTGTGAGAGCATCATCGAATTATAGATGCTTTTCTAAGGTTTAAACTATCCCGTGTTTGTTAGATGGTTGTGTTTTTATAAGATCATACAAGAATGATCAACTTCTTGTTGGATAACTATAGTGATCTATTATGGATTAGCTCCTTTTTGGCATACCAAACTGCCAAATAGAACAGTTGAGATGATGATTAGCATTTTCTGAAATTTCTCTGATCTTGCAGTTGGGATTAATCATAAGGGCTGCAACAATTGGACATGCGCCGCCAACCAATTTCATCTTAGTGACAATGGGCAGCACCGCAGTACTACTTGTTGGATGGAGAGCACTACTGTTTAGCATATTCCCTACTAATAAAGGCAAGAAGAATGATGTATATAAGCGCGGTAGCCCTTTCGAACTTTTTGAGGTGTGTTTTTTCTGCTTCCAGTTATCGTCTTAATGACATCGTAAAATTCTTTTACCTTCGCTCTTCTGTTGGTTTTTATGCTTCATTTGTTTGTCCCCATAAACTTATTGAACACATGATGAGTCGAAGCTGTTTCATTTATTACATTTACTTAGTGGTGTTCTTCTTGAGTTAGATTGAGTCTATTAAACGTCGAATAGTTGTTGTCTTAAAACCAGCCATAATTATGTAGTGTTGAACAGCCCGTAGTCTGAGTCAGTTACCATCTTAATGACATTGTAAAATTCTTTTACCTCAGCTCTTCTATTGGTTTTGATGCTTCATTCATGTGTCCGCTTGAACTTATTGAACTCATGACAAGTGGAAGCTGTTTCAGTTTTTAGATTTACTTGGTGTGCTTGTTGAGTTAGACCGAGTCTGGTTAACATTGAATAGTTGTGTCTCAAAACCGGCCATAATTAATTTTGTAATGAAGAACTGCCCTTTCACAATTTAAAATTCTGAATATTTTGGCAGAACTGACATTAACGAGCTGGTATCGCACTACTTACTACTGTGTGAAAATCATCTCTTTTGGACGAAACTGTCTCTGAGTTAAATGTTTGTTTCTTAGTTCCTATGTTGAATACATAACAAGTTGTTCTGTAATATAGATTTGCTATGATTTTAAACCTTATTTCAGTTGCTGTTTCATAATTGAGATAACATATAAATTCCTTGCAGTTGCTTACATCATTAGTGAGAAGGTGGTGAAGTTTGGTAGCGCATTGCCCCTTTTGAGCCTAACTATGATCCTTGGACTTCTTAAAGGTAACTGTATACATGTAATCCTTCTTGTTCTAGTGGGGGAAAATGATGTAATATACAGATACTAATATCTTGTATATCATATGTTCATTTTTTTTAATCATGTGCCTATATCTGTTAAAAGTTTCTACAACATGTACTCTTCTTTCTGTTCCATTTTAGTTGGAGTAATATGTTTAAGTTCTACAGTTTGTCTTGATCTTTTGTTTACTATTATTATACACCTACTGCTAAAATATGGCATATCGAACAGTCTGATTAATCTACTAGAGTTTAAGAAAAAAGTTTCAAATCAAATAATATGCTTGTTAACAGGTTGTTATGTGTTTCTTTGAATCCAAGGGTAACAACATTGATCACAAACATTGATATTAGTTCTCCTTGAATGAACAGTCATCCAATCTTATACTTTTCGTATGCTAGTTGCTTTCACTTGCTGCTTTACACTATCATACTCAAGCAAAGGGGTTAAAATTTACAAACAGATTCTATTCCCTTAGTTGAAGGTGCCAAGATTCATATATTCTTAGTTTGGGAAGACAAAGGGCCTGCAGAGGTCATCTAAGCAGTAAGCTCGATTCTTGGTTACACATACAACGCCAAATGATGTATTTCGCCTTGTCAATTGTATTGTTGAGAGCCTCAAATATAATAAAAGAAGCTTGGTGGAGGGAAAGACGAGTGTTGGGAGTTATTTTGTCATCTAAAACTTGCTCATTTTCATGTGAGGTGGAATGATATATATATATATATATATATGTATGTCCTTGTATTCCTCTATCTCATACCATACACATAATGTAGGGTTGAAAAGAGGAGGGACTTAGGTCTGCGAATAGGATGCTAAGTGGGCTGTGTGTAGCCGTCAGCTATGTGAAGGTTAATAGGATGGCTGAATCTCGTTTTGATTCTTTGAATGAATGAAACCACTCACTCATTCATGGATTCATTTTTTGTCACTTGTCAATATGTCAGACCACAAATCTTTATCTCCCATTTGTTTGAGTAATCACATCAGATCTTACCCTGCACTGCAGCACTGCATAGCAAATCTATCTCCCTCAATTCTCTAAGTCAAAAGCTTTCATCTCCCCTTTTTCTATCAACAACTACTCATTTGTGAATCAAACCTATCTTCAAACATGATTAGCTCTGGAATTGATCTCTTCCTAACAACATATCTTTAAAAAAAAAAAAATTGGGCGTCGCACAGTTTAAGTCAAAACAAATAATACCTCAATCAAATTAGAGTTAATCAATCGGTATGGGCTAATGCAACTCCTATTATTTGCGGCTATATATGTGTATAAGCTTCAAAGTGTCGTCGAGACACTTTTCGAACTCGATTTAAACGGACAATATCTCCCGGTAGGGCTATCACTTTGTCTAGAGGATAAATAGTATTTAGTCTTTAATATTGAAGGAAATTTAAGTACAAGATATTTGTATTTTCATAAAACAAGTAAAAAAAAAAAAAAAGTAAAGGAGAATCAATCAAATTAAACCTCATATTGAAGTGGGGCCATGAACAATATAACTGGCAAGAAGCTTTAAATAATGGCAGAGTACTGTTTGTCTTTGATTTCCAGGTTTAGTTCTTCCCTATTAATTCTTTTGCAGGCAACCTGTGACATGTTTGCTCTTCAAATCTCCCAACACCATTCTGGGGAAGGAAATCTTCTACGTATTTCTCCTTTTATATCTAAAGCAAATTCTTGTAATTGCTCAAGACTTTAATTTGCATTGTCAGCCCATTGCATCAGCATAAACATTAACTGCACTGTTGTAGGTGTTTGTGTTCTTGTGGAATAATTACATTTTAAGTCCCTCATCTTCTTCATGAAACTAATTGCAGTACCCTCTAGTCACATGTTACCAAATGGTCCAAATGTTTAAATTTGAGAAGAAAGAGGACCTAGAGGGGCTAAAATTGAATTAATAAATAAGGGTTAATTGCACTTAAACTCCTTCTGAAAATATGAAAGTACACTTTCCATCCAAAAAATTTTAAAATTATACTTACATCCTGCTATGAAAAATTTTCATTTATATTTGACCCTCTTTCGCTAGAGGTTGGAATGAAAATTCTGATGTCAAGAAAAAAATATTATATAAATTTTTAATTTTATCCTAATTTAATATTCTCATATAATATTTTTATGCTTATAAGAGGGTACACATAATATATAACGTCAAAAGGGTGTAATTGTAATGAAATATTATTTGTGAATTATAGTCATTGGATAAAAAGTAGCCGTTTATGAATGAAAAAATTGATCATTTTTTTTTTTAATTTTCTATATATGGGGTGAGGTGAATACATTGAACAAGATCAAGAAATAGATAGAACAATGATGTTCACCCCACTTTATAGAAGATAAAAAAAATTAAAAGTTGACTGAGGGCTAAACTGAAAATTTAGCCCCTCATTAGTATAAAATATTATAGAAAAATATTGAATGAGGGATAAACTAAAAATTTATTTATTTATATTTTTTTTGCTGACGTCAATATTTTCCATCCAAATTCTAATGAAAGGAGTTAGATGTAAACGATCAATTTTAGAAAAGGGTGTAGGTATAATTTTAAAAAAATTAAAAAAAATTATAATTTTATATTTTTTGGGGAGTATAAGTATAATTAAGCATAAAAGAATTAAAAGAAGAAACATGTAGTTATCGGTGTCATTGTATTTAAAGTTTGAAATGGGACAAGTGCAGAATACAGAATTAATGTGTGATACCCCACGCATTTGGAGTTTTATGGTTAGCAGAAGAACGCTTTTAGAAGAAATGGTTGCAGCATGGAGTGGTGTCTTATTGGAGCTTTGTTTTAAATTCGTGTTAGCGTTTTCATAGTGGCTTATAATAGGGTATATCTATTCTGTCTCTTAGGTTGTTACTCTATTTGTGTTAAAGAGAAGCAGTCAATTTATCTACTCTGATATATATATAAAGAGAGGGGGAATCTATGGTGATTGCGACCTCACACTTAGCCTTAGATCATGACCTATCATTGCTGCTTCTCAGAGAGAGAGAAAGGTTCCAATTACTCTTTAATACTAAAAAGGATTAATTACACTTACAATCCTTATTAAAATGCGAAATTATATTTTTCATCCAAAAAAAAATTAAAACTGTACTTGCTATTTTTTCAAAAATTTATCGTTTATATCTAATCTCCTTTTGTTAGAATTTAAACGAATATGTTGATGTTTAGTAAAAATAAAATACATAAAATTTTAATTTTACCCCTCATTCAATATTCTTTTTTAATATTTTTATATTTGTAAATAGTAAATATAATATATATAGAGTCAAGTAAGTGTGATTATAATAAAATATATTTCTCATATTATAACTATTGGATTAAAAACTAGTTATAGGTGAATGAAAAAAGTTGTCACCTTTTAGTATTTTTTTTTTCTACTTTTTATATAGAAAGTGAGGTTAACATTATTATTACATCTATTTTTTGACAATGTCTTGTTCAAATACCTCATTCAGTACTTCAACAAACATACGGAAGAATGATATCCACCTCAATTCATATATAGAAAGTACAAAAAAATATTAGTTTTTTCATTCATAAAAGATTACTTTTTATTCAATGGATATAATTCGGGACTAATATTTCATTACAAAACACCTTTTAACTATATATGTTACTTTACCATCTTATAAGCATAAAAATGTACAATAATGTTAAATTATGGGTAAAATTATAATTTTGTGAAATTTTTTCTAACATCAGCATTTTCGTTTCAAGCCACAACGAAATGGAGTTAAATGTAAATGGAGAATTTTTATACAAAGTGTAAGTGTAACTGTGAAATTTTTTAAAATAAAGTATAATTTCATATTTTTAAAAGAAATGTACCGTTAATTAACCTTTTTGTTTTAACATTGAACAGGTAATTTCATAAATTGTATTGAGCACTGAATTTCATAGAATTTTGTAATATAATTGTCCTGTTGAAAACTTGTATTTGACAATTTTTTAATATGGATTCTTGTGGATGAGAACAACTCGAGACCTTAGAATCGCATTTATTGAAGAGTTTTAACATTTTGTCTGCTGATTTCATCTTATATGTGTGGGGAAAAAAAAGAAGAATAAATAGGCTGCACCTACCAAAAATTTTGATTGAGGTATTTGTTGTGGTGTAGTATTTTAGGGGTGGAATCGAGTATTTCGGATCTGATCTGACTTGAACGGTTTCGCCTCAAATTTTCAAATTTTTTTTATGAAACAAAATTCAGGTATTGGGTAATCGAATACCTGAATTAAAACATCGATTAGGAGAATCCTACCTGAATTATCCGATTGGGGACCCATTTTTTTTTTAAGTGTAATATATTTTTTTTTAGGGTTTTATAACTAAAATAACTACACAAAAGTCCGGGTATCCAACCCGAACTATCCAAATCCGCACTACCTGACCGAACACCCACTCCTATTTTAGAGTGTCTGTAACAATTTATGTATTGTGGTGCGAATAAGTTGTAAAAAAAATTGAAAATTTTAGCAGTAGTAAAAATGAAGAGTATTTAAAAATAAAAATTAAAAGTAAAAAATAAATAGAAGTTCGAGTGTTTTAAAAAACAACTTAATGATTACGATCTTACAAATAAATTACAGAACTTTATATGGATTTCTTTATAATTTACTTAAATCAACTTAATTTAAATAATTTAAAAATAAAAATAATAATTTCAACTAATTTTAATAATAACTCAATATAAAATAAGCGTTTGCAAAGAGGCGAGCGTAGATTTGGTTTTGGATTGTGTGTGTGTGTGTGTGTGTGTATCCCTCACACTTTTGACGTGAACACACTCTGTTTCTTGTACCTTTGCTTCATTTATTCTTCTACACATATCTGCCTCTCTCTCTCTCTATCTCTCTCGACAATAAATATTGTGTGATTGTTGGGCACTTGAAATTTAATGTGTCGGAGCATATAGATATCTGTGATTATTACTATCATTTAGCACCGTAGCCTCATAAATTAAATTGCAACATGCAAACCACATAAAATTGATCTAATACTGACAAAAAAATTAATTGAAATTGATTTATGAAAATTCATTTTGATTCGATTTGTTAAACTTAACGAATCAAATCTCTACAGATTTTTTTTGTTTGATAATTTTTTTAGTTTAACTCGAATTCGATTTGATCAGTGTTAACTAACAAAATATATTTAAAATTACGTATTCGAGCTCGACTCATGATTGATTCAATTAAAATTTGTTTGAACTCAATCAGATCAGCAATTTAACCAAATTTAAACGCATTTTTAAGTTTCTATATTAATTCAGACAAGATTGAAGAATAGTGTTTGACTCAACTCGAATCATTTGGTTATATTAAAGAATTTAAGGGGGAAATTTATAAATAAATTAGAAGATATTATAAAAAAAAAAAGGGTTATAAATACATGGAAATAGTAGTGTAGGGGGTGAAAGTGAGATGAAAAGATGGGATGGTGATGATTTGGTTTGAGGAAAAGGCAAAATATTTGTGATTAATAGTGTGGGTGGATTGAGTGATGATTACCCATTATCAAAAAAGAGAGCTCCTCATCTCCATCTCCATCTCCTTACAACTACTTTGCCTTTTTCCCTCCCAAAATCCCACTCTTTTTCTTCCTTCAAAGCTTCAGACAAAATCATTCACGTTTGAATATATGTCTCTAAAGAAATCCTACCTCTTTCATGCATTTCATGCAATCAACCGCACGAATACATCAATTCTTTCCCATCATTCATATTCTTCACTTAATTCCTCATATAAATAAACTTATTTCTTCATCCTATTCTACGTCTGCTCCACATTTTCCATTGCCATAATTTAGGACTACAATCTATCTTTTTCAACTTCAAATTTTATTTCCATCTTCAATTTGAGTTAATTATATGTTAGGCGATCAATCACATATCAAGTGTGATATACTTGTTTTGATGATTAAAATTTCATCCAGATAAGAATTTTCTTTTTAAACTTATCATAATGGAAATTCTAACCTGATCTTGCTCGAATTTTGCGACTTTGAGGGTTGACCTCTCAGTTAAATGCTAACTCCACCAAGATAGTATATTGGGTTCCTGAGAATAAAACAAGAACGTGAAGCTCGTCGGGTGCATTCCCGCCAACGACCCTCCAATGCTCAAGTTAGTATGATCGAGGTAAAAATGTGCGATTAGAAGTAAGCAGGTCGAAAAGTCTATGAATCAGTTACCTCGAAATATAAAGTTTTGGGGTATTTATAGGTCCTATATAGATACTGTTGTAAGGGATATATGTCATCATCCTGTTGACCATCATCCTTAATTGGACGATCTCATGCCGAGGTCCTCATATGGGGTTCGGATCCGAGTCTGGAGTCACCCGACCCGTCTTCTCAGAAGCACTCTGGTTTTGAATAGCGTAATGACTTAATTACCCTTCATTAAGGGTATTTGAGATATATCGTATAGAAATGGGTTTTACCCATCATTACCTACATCGGATTTGATCGGACCTGATCTAATTATAAGATAAATACAATATATTTGTAGTATGATCAATATACAATTTAGGAAAATAACTCATTATATAAAAAAATATATTGGGATTGATTTGGTTCATTAGAATCTAATGTGGAAAAATAATTTCTTAGAGCCAGTGGTCAAAATACCATATTGTATATGTACCTTTACTCTTAGAAACTATCAATGAATTGCATTTTTGCCCCTCAAAAACATAGGTAGACAAAAAAATATTACAATGGAGTTCTTACATGTAAGTGCTGTGTATTTTTTATTTTTATTTTATTGTTGGTGCACTAAAAGAAATATGCATTTTGTTATAATTAATAATCATGATTAAAAGTAAATATTTAATGTGAATACTAATTATCTACGACTACACAATAATTATTAGTCGTTATTTCTACAAGCAAAGCCAAAACACAATTACAACTAGAAATTATGGCAGATGTTTCAACTGAAGATAAAATCACAATAAATATTGATTGATCATACTAAAACTTTGAATTAGATAATATTAATTTATTATGATTTTAAATCATAATGATTTATAATACTAAGAATAATTATTATTATATTTATATTGGTAAAATATCCTTCACCGGCCTGAACTAATTATTACTTAATATTCTAATCTAGTAAGTTGTAAGGGCTGATTAGTCCTCAATCATAATATGTATAAATATGTTTGCCAACGCATAAAATAAGAGATCTTATCAATTTAAGATGCATCGTAATAAAAGTATTATCACCCAAAGCATTGTGATTTTAAAGGGCCCTTTGATCATCATTCCGGGAATATATGGGCGCGAAAAGAGGCCCATTCCCGCCTTTTGCATGCAAGCAGATGTTGACTAATACACCACCAATCTTAATGGTATGATTGTTTTAGTCAGATTAAACGTACATTCTAATATTTACGTTCCTTTTTAGATGGTTAAGTTTTTAATTTTTTATTATAATAAATTAAATATAGAAATTTAAATTGGGCGTAAATGTGATTTTTCTTAATATTGTTACTATTATTTTCTCATTTTTTAATAAACTTTTACATTTGTGCCATACAATTATTTTGTTATTTACGAATTTATGGAAAAGTAATATCATAAGGTTATAGGCCACCATTTTATACTCATCAAACTCATCACCTCACTTTGTTTTAGAACAAAAGAATTGATTAAAAATATACATTTGAAATTTCAAATATAATAATAGAATTATTATTACATAATGGAAGACGGTAATAATTCTATGTCCAGTTGGAGGTCGAAAACTGAAAAGTCTAGACCTCCTGCTGCTGTTGTCGAAATTGGACTTTTAGAGTGTGTGTGTGTGAGAGAGAGAGAGAGAGAGAGAGGGAAGAGAAAAGCTGTAGTGCATGAAATGACTGGATGGGCAGGCAGATCTACAGCTTCTGCCCCTCAAATCTATCCAAAGCCCTACTCCTCACCCACCCTCTTCACTGTAAATTCAAACCAATCTTGTTTTCGTTTTATATTATCTCTCTCCACTCATCTCTTTTATCCATTGGCCCTTCAAATCCCCCCATCACCATTCATCAGGACAACAAAAAGACTGAGTTCTCTATGGCAGCATACATACGTACATCATTTATGTACATGTTGCATGTAAAGTTTATTTCCTTATGAAAACGAATTAAGTATTTTTGACCGTATTTCTACCGTATATGACTTAAGTATAGTTCCATGAAAAGAAGTACGTACATACATATAGGTACAAGACAAATAAGGCGTCTACTTTATTGAACAGAATAGCTATAACAGTTCTGGCCTTGAAAAGGAGCCGTCTGCGGCTCAAAGAAAAGTGGGCTTGTAGAAAGAACTATTTGTTTAGTACATAATTGTTTTCTTTTAATTTATAAGGATGTTAGAGCGCTTAAGACAATCATTATAACTGCAGGGGTTATCTTCAAAGTGGGAACTGGGAAGTTAATTATGATCAGTGTTAATGTGGTTCGGGTTTTGTTTTCTTATGTTGTTAAGAGATCCTGGGTTTAAGGAAAGGGGTTTAAGAGTTGAGTAAATGTTGTTTGGGAGAGAAAAGAAAGTGAAAAAAAGGGTCTTTTTTCCTTTTTTTTTAATTCTTGGCTACCTCATATATATATATATATATGTACACAGATCCCTATGGAAGGTGGGGAGGAATACCACCCATTTCCCAGCATATGTTACTTGCTGAAATTCATTCTTTTTGTTTAGTTTAAAGTACTATATATATATGTATCAGTGTGGGTGTGTCTGAGAGAGAGAGAGAGAGAGAGAGGAGGGGATTGCATAATTGCATAGATAGGAGAGAATTTCTTGTTGAGGTGGTGGGCTTGTGTTCTCTTGTATTCATGGGCGTTTCTGCAGCAATACTACTAGAAACGCAGATTCAAGTGTTCTTTCCTGATGGTTGAAATGATTACTCTATTTTCTACCCAATGATTGATTTTGTCTAGAGAAGAACACTAGTGACAAGAAGTGTAAGTGTGTGTTTGTTTGTATAAAAAACTGAGAGAAACTATAACTCAAAGATGATGCCTGTGAAGGATGACAACAATGGCAGCAACGTTCCCACCAACTGGTGGGGGTTTTCTCTCTCACCCCACATGAAAATGGAGGCCAACACTTCTTCACCAAGCTTCTATCTTTCCTCTAATCCCCACCTCAACACCGCTGCAGTCTGTTATGGTGTGAGTGATCAAAATAATGAATTTCACTCTCCTTTGCAAGTAATGCCTCTCAAATCAGATGGTTCTCTTTGCATTCTTGAAGCCCTTTCCAGATCTCATTCACAAGGTTACTTATTAGTTTCAACTGTTGATACTGTTTTTTCTTTTCAACTCTCTTTAAGTCTTTGTTTTTGCTCAGGTTCTTCTCCCAAACTGGAAGATTTCTTGGGCGGGACAACAATGGCTCATCAGAGGGATGCCATGGTTTTGAGCCTTGACAGTGCATTTTACAACCAAGAACAGCAGTACTATTCTGGGCTTAACTTCAGTAGTAATGGGCTTCCTTCGATGCCTGAGGCTGAATTTCCATGCTTGAAAACATGGGCTGATCATGGCCAAGAACTTGAACATCAGCAGGTTAATAACAACACAAGTGTAGCAGAAGATAGAGGTGGAATGGGGTTTGATGAGTTGAAGTCTTTGAGCTTGTCCATGAGCCCTGGTTCTCAGTCGAGCTGTGTTACTAATTCCAGGCAGATCTCACCCACTGAGGCTACTGAGTGTGTGGCCATGGAAACTAAGAAAAGAGGGTCTGAAAAAATGGCACAGGTTAAGCAAACTGTTCATAGGAAATCTATTGACACATTTGGGCAGAGAACATCTCAGTATAGAGGTGTAACAAGGTCAGTTCCGTGCCTTTTCTTCTTTAGATTTCTTGTTCATTTTTGGCATAAGTTTGAACAGTTTTCAACTATTAGCGTGATTCTTGTGCTTTTGTTTTCTCTATTTCTGTTTTCAACTTTATTTGGTTTGATTTATTGCTGTTATGTCTGTCTTCTCTTCAGACACCGGTGGACAGGTAGGTATGAGGCTCACTTGTGGGACAACAGTTGCAAGAAGGAGGGGCAGACTAGAAAAGGAAGGCAAGGTTAGTAGTCATAATAAACAAACGCCCTTCTACACTATTCTTTTTTTATGTATTGGTTTTTCCACCTTATTTTTCTACAATTTCATTGTCTAACTGTTGGTGTGAATGTTGATGTCATGCTCCTGCTTCTGGTCTTTTCCCATGATGTTCAGTTTATCTTGGTAAGAATATACTTCTAACAAGAATAAAATTACGTAGTTCCTTAATGTGGGAATCATTTATATGTGAGTTACTGTTATTTATAACTGGTAAAAATTACTCAGGAGGCTATGATATGGAAGAGAAAGCTGCCAGAGCTTATGATCTTGCTGCTCTCAAATATTGGGGGCCGTCGACGCATATAAACTTTCCGGTATACACGATCGATTTGTACAATTGTATCCCATGTGTGTTTAATAGGTCTTGGGAATTTTTGCGAGTTAGCAGAGTTATATGTTGTGCTGTTTCTGCAGTTGGAAAACTACCATCAAGAACTTGAGGAAATGAAGAACATGAACCGACAAGAATACGTTGCCCACTTGAGGAGGTGAACTTACTCAAAAAACGACAGCTTCGGTGTCTTCCTGAGAAAATAACACTGGAAAGCAGCTGTTTTTGGGTTTAATCTTATGTTTGTCTGTTTGTTTGTTTCAACTTCAGGAGAAGCAGTGGATTTTCCAGAGGCGCTTCGATGTACAGAGGTGTCACGAGGTTAATTTTTAATCTCAATTTCCATTACAAATCGCAACGTTAATCTTCTTTAAGATCATGCTGTTCGTATCGCTTAAGTTCATTTTTTTTGTCCAGGCATCATCAGCACGGAAGATGGCAAGCTAGGATCGGGCGTGTTGCCGGGAACAAGGATCTCTACCTCGGAACTTTCAGTAAGTTTTTCTGTTTTTGTAAGCTTTGAGAGGTGCTGTATGGTAAAGTTGCTTCAGCATTATAGATTCTTGATTTGTGTCCCATCAGGTTTGGAGAAGTTGGTAATAATTGTTCATCTCATATTTCAGGCACACAGGAGGAAGCAGCCGAAGCCTACGACGTGGCTGCAATCAAGTTCCGGGGTGTTAATGCGGTTACTAATTTCGACATCTCCCGATACGACGTTGAGAAAATCATGGCGAGCAATACTCTGCCAACGGGGGAGGTGGCGAGACGGAACAAGGAGAGCGAGCCTATTGCAGAGACAGTGCAGAGAAGTGAGATTTCTGCTCAAGGAAACGCTAACGTAAAATCAACCACCGGTGGGAATTACCATAATCCTCTTTTCTCAGTGGCCCTGCAGCACGATCTGATTAACACTGCTTCAACCCAAATGGCCGCCCCTCCTCGACATTTCTCAAATTCGTCGTCTCTGGTTACGAGCTTGAACAGCTCGAGGGAAGCTAGCCCCGACAGAAACGGTGTCCCCTCTGCGAAGCCTGGTACCTTTGAGACTAAGTTCATCAACTCCTCAACCAATCTGAATTCCTGGATTCCGGTAGCTCAGCCGAGGCCTCTCCCGCTCACGACGACTCATTTGCCGGTTTTTGCTGCTTGGAATGACGTTTGAAACGCATCGGTGTATCGTCTTTCATGTTAAGTTTTTGCATGGAGTAGAACAAGGGGAAGAACATGTAATTGACAAGGGTGGGATCCAGTTATCTCTGTGTAATCATATCTTTTGTCAAAATCAAAAGACCTTTAATTAATTAGCTCAATATTGGAATCAAGATTTTGGCAAATGGAGGGAATGGTAGTAAAGATAGGTTTGTCTCATGATGAACTCTTACATATGATTGAATCTGCTTTTTCTGTTAGTTCATGTCATGAAGTACAAGAAACCAGCTCATGTTTCCTAATAATGTTAGAAAAAGCTAATGGTTTGACCACAACATCAACATTTTTCCCTCTCTATCCACATAATCCATCATTACAATTACCCCTTTTTTCTCCTCGGAGCTTTCCCCAAAGGCAATGGACGTCTGTTCCCACCCATAATTCATAAAGCAGATTCTTTCCTGAGGATAATCCTCTCCCTCTCTCTCCTTCTCTTCCTCTTGATGTAATTATATATTAATTTTTTTAATTTAAAAGGTTATATTTAATATCATTAATTTTTTGATTTCATTTAATAAATAAATTTCTTATTTAGTCAATCTTTATAAAATTTGCTAACATTAGCAAAAAAATTTAATAAAAATCTATATTTAGCTTGATTGGACTTTCAAGCCAAACAAATACTATTTTATCAAACCATCCTTATACATATTTATAAGTATAATTTGATTGAAAAAGATTTATTTGACCTACAATATTAAGTTAAACAGAGTTAAATATGGACTTTCATTCTATTTTTTTTAATATAATCAAATTCTGTGAATTTTGACTAGCGAATGGATCTGTTTATTGGCACAAATACAAACATTAGAGATACTACATGTAATTCACTTAAAATGTGCGCATAATTATACAAATTTTAGGAGAGGACAGTGTAATTATTCCAAATTCTAATTTTTTTTAAAAAAAAGTGGTACTTGTTAAAAAAATTGCAATGTTATTAAACATTTAATAATAAAATAGAATAACCAATCATGCCACATTTTATATTTTCTATAGAGAAAAAAATGAAAATATAAAAAAAGGAATCAAATTCTTGCAAACACTGGGGTAGCATGCTTTTGGATTTGTGGGGTCTGATTAGTTATAGTATTGTCTGAGTCTCCTATTTTATGCAGCACTCTGAATTGTATTGTACCCATAATAATTTCTTTCCAACCCTTTTTTTGCATTCCACTTGGGGGCTGTATTAGGTTTGGAAAAGCAGGTTTATGTCCTAATATGACATTTTCACTAAATAATGATTTTACCCTATTCTGCACAATCACACACGTACACACACTCATCTTCCCACGGCTGCATAATATTTATTAGCTGTTGTTTTTATATATGAAGATAAAATATTAACTAAAATTTAAAATTACTGCAAATAATTGTAATTAAAATTTAGTTTTAATATTAATTTTATTTGATCGTAGTAGATAATTTTAGTTTATTATAATTTAAAAAAATGCAATATAGATAGTGGGGTTTCGTCAAATAGATCGAATAATTCAACTTGTTACATTAAACAAATCAAATTGAAACAAAATATTTTATTCGTTAAACTTTTCAGCTCGATCCCATCTCGATGCGATTAGTGAAAAGATAATAAAATATATTTAAAAGAAAATCAAATTAATTATTTAAGCTTGATTCATGTTTGATTCAATAAAAATTCATTTTGCGCTTGATTGAATTAATAATCGAATAATTACAATAATTCAAATAAATATGAAGAATGATGCGTTGGACTCGACTCGAATAATTTACAATAGCAGAGGAGAGTGGTAGATGAGATTGATTGAGTATAAAAGATTGGTATATGGTGCATAATAATGTGGGGGACAATGAGGAAATAATGGCAGAAAAGCTGGGAAAAATGGGAGGGCAGTAAAGGTAATATTTAGGTAAGTGTGTGACTGTGTGGTAACAGGGAAAAGGAAAAGGCAAAGGCAATGCCCCCAATTTTGGATGTACGTGCAGCAATATTCACATTCTCCACAATTAGCCAAGTGATTGACGTAGACCAAAATTAAAGACGTCATATTCAACTTCATCTGTAATCATTATGTTATTCTCATCACTTATAAACCCTCATTAGCTGGCCATCATCCAAATTAAACTTTTATTTCATTTCTTCAATATATAATATTTAGGTTTAGTGCTACACCATTTCATTTCATTTTTTTTGGTCGCATACAGCGGTTTAATCCTATTAATGTGATGGAGGTAAATTATTTATATTGATTAAAGTGGATCTCATGCTTGACTTTGGATTAATTTGTCCGTATGGGATATTATTAGGACTCGGGATCTTTTTTTAATTAATTTTTTCGGTAAATATAAAATACCCACAAGACGGGATTCGTGTATTTTTTATTTGGGTATAGGTATGGACATCTAATCTTATAAATATCTGCAACTAATTTGGGTTGTAGAAAGTCCTTTTTTATTTTGAACGAAGCATTCTTCATATTTCCTTCGATCTCATCTGAACTGACTTAAGTATTGAAGGATGTTATCTCCCACCTCACAACGAGCCTAACAATATGTTTCTTCTTATTAGGTATCCAAAATATATACTTGCCGATTGCTTTTAGGATCGTCCAGATCTTCTACTCGAATCAATACGCGATTCAACAATATTAATTTATAATCTAAAATCATATTAATTGTGTTAACTTATCTCATAATAATTGCTCTTGTGATGGAGTCAAAATAAAAAAAGACGACTGTTAAATTGCCAATAACTATTAATCAATAATTATTATTATAATAGATTAATACTCATATATTAATTAGACTCGAACACACGACCTCTTAATTATAGAACATCAATTTCATTAATTGAAGCGGGCTAATTGGCCCAATTACGTAAATACTTTAAACTAGCACGTCATGTAGTTTTGGTTGAAGACATGCATATCTACACATATCTTCATTTTTCAACATTTTCTTGTGCTTTTCCAACTTAAATTATTCAATACATTGTTAATCACTTATCGACAAATTAATAGGTGTATGTGATGAAGGAAGAAATTCCTCACTACAAAGAAATTGAAGGTCAGAAAATTGTCTAACTTTGATGGGACATTTGATAACAAATAAACAAATATATAGCAAATTAAATGCGACATACTGTAGTTTCATGTTAGCTAGATGGCCCAATCGAGCGTTCGATGGTCAAAAAGACCACAACTCACACCCGAAATTATTGAAAAAAGCACAAAGATACTTCGTCAATTTATGTGCAAAAGTTGGAACAACCTGATTCCAAATTCTTCAAACTTTAAGCTTAGTCAATATTAATGATTACGTTTATGTTGGATTTATTGCGAATACATATAATTAAGTTTTGTGTAAGACAGTTGTGTAAATAATGTTAGTGCACGACGACTGCATGGTTTCTTACAATAATAAGAAGCTTTAATCTATAAAGTTTTTATAATGTTGGTTTAATGGACCTGATCGCAATTGTTGATTTAGATCTCTTGCAAAATTCCAGCTACACTCTTTAAGGGGTGTTGGTTTAATATTTTTTTTGAAAAATACAACTACACCTCCTAAGGATTGTTAGTGTATAATTTTTTGGGGTATTCATGTAAACTTTGCCTTTGAATAGGGGTGTAGTTATAATTACGACTATAACATCAGGAGGTGTAGCTGTAATTTTGTATAAGTAAGGAGCATTTATATATTTTGACCTAATCTTAAAGGATGTCAATATAATTTACCTTGAAATTGAAGATCTTGAGTTTAAACTACATGAGGAGCGATTGTTGGCTTGTGAGGCCAAGACAAGCCTCATGACAATTGTTGGAGAGTAAATTGTATGTTTGTTTGGCAATAACTACTCTTATGATAGGGTCACAATTGAAATATAAGATTTGAACTGCTCGACGCTTTAAAGAAAAATGACTATTGATGCGGGATTATAGTCGAAAACGCGGTGTTTAAGCTGCTTAATGATTTTCTTTAATAATTTAAAATATGGAGTTGCAATGGGGCTATTTTAATTGTTCCCCGTGTAAAAAATTGAATTACACCACATTAACAATAATCTTAATTTTGAACACAACAACAATGTTGATTGTAAGTTTGTGCAATACACAACATCTGTTATATTAAGATGATGATATTAAACATAGTACTCTTTAAACATCTACTTCACTTTATATTTTGTTTTCGAAAATCACAAAATTTAGGACCACTAAACTAAAATGTATATGTTCGAGAAAATATAGAAGATTTGGACAGGAAATATTGTCTTAGGAAAAAATTATATAATAGAAGACAACCATGCTATAATCTTTAGTACCCCATGAAAATGATGGGACTAGTATAAGGTTCCAAAATTTCAAATATTAGGTGAAAGGTTTGTAACAGGTGTTTCCCCTACAGGGAGCTTGTTTCCTACCATGAAACTTACCTCTTTTACTAATTTCCAAAATTAATGGTCCCTCTTTTTTGTTTGGACCCCCAATAATTTATGCTGTTTTTTGGCTTATGCTGACAGTAATTTCTTAGTGCAATGCCAAACAGAGCGACAAATTATGTCCAAAAGTCTTGCATATAATTGTCCCATTTCAATCTTGTACGCGTATTGACATGCCGACACATATAAAATCATTCATAAACTACAATAATAACTTGTATTTGTGAATTGAGCATGGAGATAAAATTGATTTTTCAGATGTATTTAAGTATTTTATAGTTAGGCATCATGGGTTTCGACATCTTAAAATTCTCGTCGTGCGTCATTGTTCAAAATTTATATGTATGATTATGACGTTTCGAAACTAAATAAGACGTAATTGATATAAAATATTGTGTATCATATTCTTCTAAAGCTGTAAAGCTAACCAAACTACTTAGCCCATTTATGTGATTAGGCCCTTTGTACAACCATCCTATAGAATCGGGCCCAACCAAGTAACTAAATGACGGGCCATGTGTAAGCCAACTAGCCAAGGATAGAATTCTTTACTGTTCACGGCAAATAACTGATCCGTTGTCGTTAGACTCTCTGCAATGTATTCTCCTTATTTTGTTTTTTTCATTAATTGGGAAAAATGAAAAGGAAAATGTTTTTTTCTTTTTGAAATAATATTTTTACTCTTTTATTTTTATTATTTTACTTTTGTCTGGCTGAGAGAGTAAAAAGTTGCTTGTCCAAATATGTTCAATACGTTGTCTTTGGGCTTGACTTTTTTAAAGTTTTGAAAATGAGACCTATAAAAAAATACATTAGCACTTTGATATCCAAATTAATAAACACTAATAGAAATAAGAATTGAATTTGAGAAAGCGTTAAATCAGTTGATGACCTGGTGCAAGAGTGATTTTAGTACTAGTGTGTCTGTGCGTATGAATGTTAACAAAAAACGTTATCTTAGAATTGCGGGTACCAAGGTAAGTTGGTCTTTACTACTTTTGGGCTCCTTCAAGATTCCTCACATTTGTTTATTTTCTGACTTGCCATCCTTGGAGAGCTTTCTACAGTTGGCAAGCTTTGGCTATATCACTTGGGTACCACTTGTATCTTGTGTAACGAAGGGGCTACTGAAACACACAATCGCCTCTTCTTTCATTGCCCCTACTCAAGACACTGCTTGAGGGTGATCCGGCGCACCCTGTGTTTTCACTGGCCCCACCGTGACTGGACTACTGACGTTCTGTGGGCAGCAAAAAAGGTGGCGAGGAAAGCATTGTATCTCAACATCTTGTCGTGCACTATTGGGCTCTCTTGTATACCACATATGGCTCGAGTGCAATCTTCGACGATTTGATGGAGGAATACGCGGGGCACCTTCCGTAGAAAAATTTATTATTGAAGATGTTCGACACGGATACTTAATGTTGATTTACCTCCTTCTATTAGTACTTGTTCACTTTTTCGCTTATGGCGGATCCCTTGGCCTGTTGAGATGACTGCCTAGCCTTTCATGTCGTATTGTACTGATGTACTACGATTTATTTAATAAAACTTACATTTATCGAAAAAAAAAAATATTATCTTTAATGGAGGAATAAACCCTCTTTCATAGACCTCACCTTTTGTCGCCTAGAGGAGTCCAGACCTCCAGGGACTGGGGAAAGCAATACCCGCAGGATAGAATCAATTCTTTTCTCCTGATTTTTTTTCCATATTTTTAAATCGAGAAAGATTGAAACTATTGATTTTACACTTTGTAAACAACAAAACTCAAATTTACTGCACTAATTTTTGTGGAAATCCCTCACTGGCACCATTTTCATTTGAAAATAATGGGATCATTGAATTTTGAGGTTGCTCAAAATGTGGAGGATGCAAGTATTGTGTGTTGAGACTTAAATTGGAGAACAAACCTCCTCTCTCTTTGTGGACTTATTCCTTATTCATTTATTGAGTTGGGTTTTCTTCATGTGGTGGTTTCAAAAAATTTTATTGTTATACATTTAATATCCTTGTGTGATTTTACAGAAACCACATTCGTTTATGTTATTAACATCATCATCTTTGCAGGTGTATCATAGAAAATATGTTGAAAAATTTATATTATACAACAATGAATTATTTCATTTATGAACTTTGAAACTAAAATGCTATATGCTAAAATGTTGAATAGTTGTCTAGATGCCAATTTAATTTTTTGTGAATGGATTAAGGAAATACATCTTTAATGATCTAATTTTTTGCATTATACACGTTATATTATTTTTTCAGAAAGAGTTAAAAATAGAAAAAATTATAGTACAATACAAGAGTTCTTTAAGTTAATTTATTCACCATTACCCTTAGTGTACCCTATACGAGCACGTTGATATGTGAAACTCAAAAAATACATTTTTAGCATTGTACTTTTGTGAAAATACGAGTTTTTTATTCTTTGTTTAGCACTATCCTTAAAACACCCTGTAGCACCCTCTGATGGTACTCAATTGTATCTCCCCTAAGTATCATACTTACAGTAAACTCTAATTTATATATACAAAAATATGCACATAATACAATTCTTGTTGAATATACATACGTAATCTCATCATTACAACAAACACAGTTAATTTCTCATCTGGAAGATTATAAATATATATATATATATATTCGCAAATAAAATACCACAAAATGAAACTATTATAATTAGTTCACACGTCATATATGTTCTTAATTTGTATTTATATATTTCCAAAATGTGACTTCTATTTTACTAATGGGTGAAGAAAAAACTACGTATTGTCGGTAGACCTCATAAAATAGGATATCTATTGAGCTGCAGAATCTGCAAAAATATGTTGAATCTTATAGTTATCTAAGGCAATAGAAATAACGAGAGCACCATTATGGGCTTAATGAACTCCCTGAGTATTATTAAGTCCAAAGTTGATCGTGGGATTCTTTGCTGGTGCTTTGTGGTCAATCTCCATCATGATTTGGGCAGCACGATCATGTGTACGCCTAGATTTCATGGAGTCCCATCCGTAGGTCTTCGACTATCATGTTTATCACCTCTTTGGCCGGTGTGTTATCGTGTTTTGCTCCTTAGTAGGAGCCTTATCCTTATGGCGCTCGACACTGCTTCCTAGAGGGATCAACAGGTTGATCCTCATTTCTACGGGAATATCTATGGCTAGAGCATTTCTCTTGTAGTTCACAATGCCAATTTTTGTAGATGTAGTCCTTTAGGTAACCAGCTTGGATGAACCTTTCTATCTTCTATCTTAGTTGGCGACATTTATTCGTATCATGTCTGTACTTTCTCTAGTATTTGAAAAGTATATAGATGTGGGAAGTTGTGGTCCTTCCTCAGCACCCTTAGACCACTACAAAATAGGGTGTTTGTTTATGGCCATCAGCATCCATGTTGAGCTAGTGATAAGTGGGGTGAAATGTTCGGTGCTGGGTCAACGGGATTCAACTATCCTCGTGGTTCTCTTCTATTTCTGAGAGAAGAGGTGGCTTCATAATCCCATCTTTTATCATAGATGTGCTTAGCAGGGAGTGTGGTGCCATTATAAGCAAGTTGGTGCTAGGGCATCTTGAGGTGAGCAAGGAGCTCTTCCGCCATAATATCTGCACTAAAGGGAATACTCGCTCTAATAGCGGGGCCTCCTTCCTTACCTGTTGACAGAGTTCCACCACTTCTTTCTTGAGAGAACTCTAGATTTATGGAGGTTCGTGATTGGCCCTCTCCTTGCAGACGAGATCAACTAGTGTAGGTTCGTCTTGCTGGAGTTGGTCATCGGTTCCTCGATTTCCTTGTGTGTTGAGCCTCTCCTGGTGAGAAGATTGTACTGCTCCCTTGGCTTGGGAGCCCCGAAGGGCTGAGTTGACGGTCTTGCGATGAACTGGAAAAACTGCTAGAGGAAGAGCGGGTTGGTTGTAGAAGACATGCTTGTCGGATCAAGAGTGAGAGCAGGGGTGTTGATATCCCTTAGTGTTTGTTCTGGAAGTGGAACTAAAAAACCTGCTGCAGCAAGGAGAGAAATGTTTCCTTAAAAAAAGCCATTGTCACATCCATTTTCAAAGTTGGACATTTCTTACATCTCTAGCTCAAATATCCCACAAATGGCACCAATAATGTGTACCAAGATCCAACACATCACAATGGTTGAAGGATCTTCACTGAAAATGAGGACTAACCTACAAACAGTTCTGATGCTTACGTCAATAATGGATTTACTGAAGAGATAATTGAAAATTTTGAAATAGCATAAGAGTAATAATGAAATAGTTGAAACGACTTGACAAAGTATCAATTTAAAGTGGGAATAATGTTGGAGAGCGAAATAGGGCGAGAAGCTTACTGAAAATCAAGAGAAAAGACTAATTACATGAATAATACTTGATTCCCTCATGAATGCACAATGACCTTTATTTATAGGCCGATGAAGAGCAAATTTAAAAGTTGTAGCAACTTGTGATACATCGTTAGAAAGCTGCATGGTTAGATTACTAATAAAAAAGGAACAGATTGCTATTTGGACTTAACTTTAAGAAGTTATGACTATTTGACCAGTCATGTCAGTCAAGCCTACTTATGCATATTTCATTTACCTACTAATACCAAGTCAGCCACCATCACTTTAGGAGTTTGTTGAAAGTTTTTTGGCATGATATGTCTCATGGTGTTAGAAATACGTATAACTTGTCATCTCTAATATTTGTCGAGTTATCCTATTGGATTTGGCTTATTAGCCTGCCATGTTAGTATAATAGATGGACTATGGACATGATACCTTGCTCATGGGCCATTTGAACTAGGCCTGCTCGACCGATTATTTGTATTAAGTCTACTAGTTGGATGTGGCAAATTTGATGCATATGTATAAAAAATTTATAATAATTAAATATTATTTGATAAAAAATTTTACTATAGGAAAAATGATAATATGAAAATAATTATGATAAAGACTAAATAATTTTGTGAGAGAATATTTAAACGTAAGAAAATGAGAAAAAAGTTATCAACTAAAAATAAATAACTATTTTAAAAAAGTAGTTTTTTCCACTTGTAGATAGTGGATATATGAGAAGTTAGTGAGTAGAAAAAAAAAGGCATACTAAAATAAAAAAATACCAAAAAGATGCTCTCCTTTAATATACAACATAAGTACTCCATTTCAAAGGTTTCTTCTTCTTTTCTGTTTCATTTTAGTAATTTATTTTAGGAAAAATTGCGTAAAATCCTCATGTGTTATGAAAATTCAGCTAAAAAGCCATGTGTTAAATATATAGGCAAAAAAAATCCTGTATTTTTTGAAATTCTGCACACGCTCCTCTGGCCATTTGTTTTACTTAACGGTATTTTTCTTAAATTTCCGTTATACCCTTGTTGATATAAATTATTGTTATTATAATGATTGTTGGATCTTTTATGATTGCATCAAATCCATAGGATCTAATCAACTTTTAATAGCCATCTTCAATAAATAAAATTGAACGGTCCAAATTTTGTGTATTTTAAAAATGTATGTTACACATATATATACGTACAATTATGTATATGTATATGTATAGTTGTAGATGTCGATGGAAGGCCGTCGCTCCACCTCATGCCTAGATCTGGGTGGCCGACGATGCTCGTATCCGCCCAGATCGATCGTAGAAATAGGAAAATTTTCAATTTCTTTTTTTTAAAATAAAGTTGGGCTCTCCTATGGACTTTGTATTTTCAAGCATTACTTGCATAAAAAATCAATAAAACATTCTCACTACTTTTGAAAAATATGGAAGCTGAAACTAAATATAAAAACATAAAAAAGGGGCTATAATTTGCTTAATGTTTACTATTATTTTATGCAATGAATCTAACTCGTCTTTGTTGGTGGAATCCATGCCTTTTTGTGCACAATTTTTATTTCATAATATTTGTTTACTTTATGGAGTGTCTTTAACATGATTATTAAAAAAAATATTAAATATGAAATTCAAAGGACATCATATGCCCCCACCAACAAGGCTTTCGGCCTCTAAGTTTAACTCTCTCATAAAAAAAAATATGAACTGAGTCTAAATTATCAAATCGTGTAACTTAAATTATAAACGTACGGCTCAACTTTTATCATTTAATATTTTCGCAATAAAAAACTTTCATTATTATAATATAATATATAGAATAAATACAATTTTATTTTTACTCGATCCATATATGAAAAATCGTTATTACATCATATAAAAGAGAAGTAGGAATTTGGGGGATGGCTGAGGAAACGTGGGAGTGGTATTAAAATGATTATTGTTTAGGTAAGTCTGAACATGATGGAGGAAGATGAGATGCGAAGAATACTAAACGATCATCATGCTTCGTTATTGTTTTCGATTTCTTAAAAGCAGAGGAGATTTTCCTACTTTTCAACTCAACTCCACCCCCCCCCCCCCCCATCCCAATCCCGTCAATCATTGCTTCTCTTCCGCGCATGCTTCCGTTTCAGTTATTCATCGATATGGGTTATGATTTACGACTCACTAACATGGAGAATTACATTAAGAGGAAGAGAACGACAAAACTTGGGAAAATTATAATCCGAGTCGGGTTTAGCTAGACATCTAAATCAATTGTACAGTGACTATAGTATATTTGTCATTATATTAATATATAATTTAAAAAAATAATTAATTACATATCAAGTATATATGATTAGTTTGATTCGACAAAACTTTAACCACCAACTAAGAATTGTTTTCAGAACTTGTGAGAGTTTTAGATTTGTTGTTGCGATGATATAACGATTTTAGTGTAATAAAGAGGCAAAATGATGGGGAGTAAGGACCACATCGTACATGAAAAGAAAGGGGCATTTGAAGGGCATGGCATAGCTCAGGCGTGATGCTGTCTGTGCCTCTTTTATATTTGCTTCACCTTTACTGTTTATTATTTAATATTACGTTACTTAAATATTTCAAGTACTACTACTATATAATGTTCACTCGTCTCATGATTTGGGTTATTTTCGTTTTTTGTTTTTTTATGCATATGATTCATTACAGTGGTGGTACTCAAATATTAAATGTTGATTGAATATTTAAAGGAATAAACGAATCAAAATTTTAATATAGAAATATGTACATGCTCATATTTATAAAATTTAAATATACAATTTTCTGATTGTGAGACTTTAATCTTAATTTCTATATGATTGATACAAATTGTGATTTTTCATTTTGCAGGTGATACGAATTATGATTGAGAGTCTTTATTCAAAACGTGGTTAATATATTATTTTACATGTTAATGATACGAATGAGAGTCTTAGATCATAAAAATAAGATTCTTGTTCAAAATGTATGACACTACTTTTTTACACGTTAATTTAAATTTAAAATTTATTGTGAAAATTGTGTGATTTGTGTTTATAATCATATCTCAAAATAATTTTATATATAAAATATCATTATATAAATTATCACAATTACATATAGTGTGTAAATGAATGAAATAAATTTAAAAATTAAAAAAGTTGCAACGATGAAAAGTCACAACATTGTCGCTAACCTAAAGTCATGATTGCCTCCCTACGTGCAGGTTTTAACGGTTGACCATGACTCCAGAATAAAATTTCATTAGCTCTCAGCAGACTCTCATCCCATGTGCACGATCACGATGTGACTAGGAACCAGTCCACAGTCACGTTGCAAAAACTCTACTAAATACTTGTGGGAGTATAAAATATTTTTCAACTCATAAGCTATGTAAATTCTATATGTCTCTCAATGCAAATGAAAAAAGTTAATGTCCCTTTAAATAGTTGTAATAATTTGACCGTTATAAAACATTAAGTGACCTAATTAAAATCATAATATTATAATAAATTCAATCATAAATAGACCACATAAATATATAAAATATAACAGTTAAATACTTATTAAACCTTATAAAATTACAATTAAATCATTATAATAATAGGGCCATAAACCTCAAATAGATATCAGATTAAACTGGCAAATTAAGATCAAACAAAGTGTTGGAAATAATTTGACAATGTAAAAAATTTTAAAGCTTATTTCCAACAAAATCTTATTATAATTTCTGTATAATTGATGCGAATTATGACATAATGATTTCTATTTAATTTGTATCTAAGTGCCCACTCTCCATCGAATCTACTAAATAAATTTGACAAACGAAAAGTCTATAAAACCTAACCCAATTAGTGAAATTGAGATACTTTAAAATTATGGTTTGAATCCCATTAACAAGTGAGATGTTACTATATTTTAATAGTAAGTATTGATTAGATATAAATATTTAATATTAATTATTAGTATTTGATTGTTATAATTGTCTGTTGTTATTAGATATAAATATTTTACTTTAATAATTGTACTGGATTCATTTAATAAATAATACTTTACTATTTTCATTTAAAAAAATAAAAAAACCAAAACTAAAAAATCCTTGTCATACTATCTCATGAAAAGCAATAAAAGTAGCAAAAAAAACAAATGGGCACCGACCAATAAATTATTCCGTTTTCATATAATTAATAATAATAGTTTGTCTCGTAAATAAAACCTTAAATTATAATGATTGAATAGAAATAGATGGATGTAGGATGTAGATGTCGAATCTAAGCACCCCCCCCCCCCCCGCCCCCCAACACACACGGACTTAATTCATGTCAATTGCAATGTACCCACAGACTGACAACTTACGTCTTCTCTCTCTGTCTCTCACACAGTCATCCTAATTTTTCTCCTTTTGCTATTCTTATTTTCCCAGTGAAGCAATAGCTGTGGAGCTCTACTTCCGTACTAAATTATTATTATGGTTTTATATTATATTCCTTGTACTCCTCAATTATTTAATGTAGTTTGAAATTACAAGAATTAAAATGTTTAAATCAGTAACCAAAACATGTTATATATATATATATGGATTGTTTTTGTGTTGCTGACTTAGATATGCATGTACTAAACGTTTGTGGCTAATGAGGTGTAGTGTAGTCGGCAAAATTGAAATTCTATGATTATAAAATTGTCACTCACCCATTTGTAGTCGTTATTCTATTTTAATAGTAGTTATATATCGGCTCCTTTTATTGTAGTTGTCGATTAAGTATCAATATTTGATATTAATGATTAGTATATATTGATTGTTATGATCATGAATAATTCAAATTATAATATGATTATAATTGATTTAATCGAAAAAGTATCGAGAGTCGTGGCGTGACATTTTTATTACAGATTACCTAATTAAGAAGAAAATAATTTTGGGATTATATTTGATTTTCTTTTTATTCTTGTTCTATCATATGACAAAATTTATCTCTCTCAAACAAAAATTAAAATAAAAAGTAGTCGAGTTTGAAATTCAAAACTCCATCCATTTGAAAAAGTCGACTCTAGTCTGTTTTTGAGACGGTGAGGTCTTTCATTATTTCAATTAAGATTAAAATTTAAACATATGTTAGAACATTCCAAAAGGTAGAAAAATAATAAGATCGCATCTGAACGGAAGAATTTAAATTTGAGAAAGGATTTAGAGTAAGAATTTACACAAATATAGCTCAAAAAAAAATTAAAAAATTTCAAATATTTCATCCAGACGGGTTTAATGAATTTGTAATTCTCATTTTCAGATCGATGAATCCAAACATGACATCAGATAAAAGATTTGGGACAAATAATTTACAAGGATAACTAAGCTGGGTCTCATAGAATTTTTCGACAGCTAATGGAAAGAAGACTTGAATTTCCAGCAAGATCACAGCCTTGCAAGTTTATTGACCAGAAAATTAAGGTTTGACCAACAATAGTAGTTGAGAGTTAAGACATTATAATATTACTTTGTTTTTTCCTTTTCATTTAATTAGAAAAATGATTTATATAGTAGAGTATAGACAGCTACAGCTGGAGACTGTACGAGGACAATGAGGTAAAATTATGTGAATGAGATTCCCTATTCCTTGTGTTGTGAGGACCAAAGCTCCAAAGTAAAAGAAAAAGACTGCTCTGACAACCTCAATTTATTAACACATCTTCATATTTTATCAACCAAAAATGGGAAAAAACTACTCAAAATATTCATCAATGCTCATACCCCATTTCCATATACTACCAATTGTTCAAGAATTATGTGAATTGTCTCAATTTCTTTCACTTTCACAGCCAAATGTATATATAAACACAAATTTGATCTAGAAACTATAATGATCTACGCATTTGGTGTATTTTCAATATGCAACTTGTCAATGCATGCTTTTTTTCTAAGATAAAAATGAAATATGTATAAAAAAAAAAGGAAAAGTATTCATATTAACGAGACCCGTTTTTTCTTTTATTTGTTTTTCTCATGACTATAAGTTCCCATTATGAAATCTTGATGAAAAATAAATGAAATTAAAAGATTTGGAGGGGCCATCAGGGATGTATATGATGTGCCACTATTATGAATGGTGGACCTGAACAGGTGCATAATGAAGGTTGTCAAAAAGAATTGTTTGGTAATTAGTTGGCACTGAGGAAAATGAGTGTGTAACAGCAAAGAGGAGTCTGTAAGAATAGTTGAGTTGGCAAATGTGTCAGTAAAAAAACAAAACAAAAGGTTGTCAAGAAAGCTTGGTGTTCAAGAGAAGAACCTCTCCCATCCATGATAAGATCAGACCAAAAGCAAACTTAGCTTATGATATAAATATTTGGGAAATTAAAAAAGAAAAAGAAAGATTAGGTTGTGTAATAATTTAACCTGCAAGAGCAGTTGGCAGTAGTTAGTCTATCTTATAAAATCATGGAACCTGTTAACTTGGGCAGGTAAAAGGGTAGCTTTTCTTTTTTCTTATTAATCTGTGTGTGTCTGATCACTCTTTATATGGTGCCCATTTATGTACCTAAGTGCACATTGTTTGTTGTTGTTGTTGCGGGGGTATTTGTGAAGTGGGAAATTTGATGCTTTCTTCGAGTTCCCAGTTGGTGAATTTTCTCTTTTGTTGTAGAATTGAAGCAAGAATATGATGCTGTTGAGGGTACTGAATAAGCTCTGTATAGCTGTTGTTGCTGCTCTGAGAGTCTGCACGTATTCTGTTTGTTTATAGTTCAAGCAGAATTGGGTGCTTTTCTGCTACAAAATTTGAGTTGCCCGTACTGAGAATATCACAAAGGGGTCCCTGGAATTTTGTTTTTCTTGGATTCTTGTGGGGTTGGTTTTAGTTTTGAGTCAAAGCTTCAAATCCAGCATCTGGGATTGGGAACTCTTGTTTTCGTTTGTTTAGGAGTTAATCATTCTTGCAGATTAGTGTAAACTCCATAAATCCTAGTAAATTTGTACTGGCAAAAGAGAGGGGAAAAGGAAAAGGGAATCTGCTTTCTTTTCAACAGGAGTCTGGTGAGCTGTTACTTAGCCAATATCCTTCTTTTCTCCATTGCCTGCTTTAAGCTCTGAAAGATTCATACTTTCTTGTCTAGAGGGAATTACTTTTTCCCGTATTAGAGTGGGATTGGTTTTAGGGTTCTTAAAAGAGGAGCTGGAGCTTATTCCTTGCAGTCTTGTACATTGGATTTAACCTTTGTCTATCTGTAAGATGCTGCAATAAAGCTGCCTTGTTTCTTTGTTCCTTGTTCTATCTTGCAAGATTATTACCAGCTATTTCTGGTCAAAGCCCATATTCATCTTTAGTTGAATAGTTGTAAGAAAATTAGAGCTGGGGTGTCCCAAATTCTGGATTTTCTGATTTGCTTTTCCTGATTATGGATTCTGAAGAAATGGGGGATAGAGTATTCCAGCATAGAAATAGCAGCAGTATTCTGAACTGCCCTTCTTCAGTGATGGCCACAACTTCAATATCTGACAATGTTGCAGGAATGTCAATCTGTTCAGAGTCCATGTTCAAGCCTCCAAATGGGATAGACCCTTTTTACAGTTCTTCTGGTTGGGATCCAGTTATTTCACAGGATCAAAGTGGGAATTTCGGAAATTCTTCTATGGTTCTTCAAAATGAGTTTGCTAATCCAAATTATCCAGTTCTGCTTGAAAATCAGACAATGGGAAGCTCTTCCCACTTGGTCCATTTTCCTTCTGATTCAGGTTTAGTCGGTATGGTGCCAAAGATTCCAAGTTTTGGGAGTGGAAGTTTCTCAGAAATTGTTAGTTCATTTGGACACTCCAATTTTGCCCAAAATAATGGGGCTGGAGTGCAGAATACGGTGAAAAATGTAGAAGATGCTCAGGATCACCGCCAAGATTCAGAAAACGGGGTGTTAGGAGCTTCACCTAATGGGAAGAGGAAAAGAAAGGTATATCAATAGATTTTTCTGACTATAGCTCTTGTATGAAACTTTTGTTTTCCGCCTGTTGTCACTTTAACTCGAATAGCTTTGTTACTGTTGATTGTAGAATGTTGAGGTAGAAAAACAGAAGGATCAAACTCGGGACCTTGCTGAATTACCTAAAGAATATGATGAAAAGAAAAACTCAGGTCCAAGTTCTCGCAGTCGGCAGGCAGTTAAAGAAGCTAAGGATAACTCCAGTGGTGCAGAAGCTTCTAAAGAAAATTACATTCATGTGAGAGCCAAAAGGGGCCAGGCAACAAACAGTCACAGCCTTGCTGAACGGGTAATTTCTCGGTTTGCTAATCTTGATTTGTATTTGGAACTCTGCTTTAGTGCGCATGAGAATAAGCTAAAAGAGTGTTTTCGGCCTTTAGGTGAGAAGGGAGAGGATTAGTGAGAGGATGAGATTGCTGCAAGAACTGGTTCCTGGCTGTAATAAGGTAATTGGATGAGATATAATTTTCGACTTTTGTAATTCCTGAGCAGTTGGGCTAATTTAAATACTGAGTCCTGGTATTTCTAATTTTGAAGATTACTGGGAAAGCGGTGATGCTTGATGAGATTATCAACTATGTCCAATCACTACAACAGCAAGTTGAGGTATGCATTTGTGACGACTTAGTCCAAGAAACCCCATCTTGGCTAGTTTTTTAATATATATTAATTGTGAATGAACTGCCTGACAACTTTAGTCTTTCGCGCCTGGAAACATTAATGTTAAGGATATCTAATTTAGCAGGTCCGCATATTTCTATAGGCACTGATTCTTAACTAAGCACTCAGTCTGAATTGATATCCATTAGTTTGTTGTTTCATACCGTACTCCATGTTAAATGCTATACATACATTTTGTGCGCATCAGCGAAATGGAATGCAACAAAACCACCAAATAAGAATAGCTGCCAACTGCCACGCGCTAGGCACTAGAGTCGAGCTTCTGATGCTTCCCTGAGAAAGTGATTCTATTTATTGATTGCGTGGAAAAAATTGTGAATTCCGAAGCTATGTGCTACTGTTGCCAGCATTTGTACCATTGCATTGTATTATTTCATTGAGATGAGTTTATTTTCTTGTTCCAGTTTTTGTCAATGAAGCTCGCGACAGTAAATCCAGAGCTCAATGTGGATATAGAACGGCTATTGTCTAAAGATGTACGGCAAAATTTAGCTCACTGAGCATAAACTTATTGAAATTATATCATTTGATAACCAACTTAACATTCTTCTTGGCACATTCATTAGATTCTTCACTCTCGAGGTAGCAATGCAACAGCACTTGGAATTGGTCCAGGACTGAGTTCATCTCATCCTTTCCAGGGTCTACCCCAGGGAACCCTCAATGCTTTCCCAGGCACAGCTCCACAATTTCAGTCCTTACCTCAGGTATCATACTCAAAAGAACTCTCCGCCTTTTTTCTTCGACCGCTTCCTCTTATCAAATCTTTGACACACTATATACACATTTCTTCAGAACTTGTGGAACAATGAGCTCCAAAATATTCTCCAAAATGGATACGATTCTAATCCCTCTGTTGGCAGTTTGGGGCCAAGCGGTAACTGTTCAGATCTATTTGCCTTTTACGTCATACTACGTTCTCATTTTTACCCAATTCTCAAGGTGTGATCGATCATGTTGTGCAGGGCTGTCAAAAATGGAGCTGTAGAGTTTGCATGAAACACTGGAAATAATTGTTTCCTCTAACTGAAAATTCAAGCACTTGCCAACTGGAGATTAATCTGTGCTAAACAAAAACACAGAAAAGATTTGTAAACTTGTGTTCTATTCAGAGTTGTATAGGTTCCAATTATTGTCATTTACTCGCTGTTCTTCGAATTTTAGCAGAAGAAAATTACTGTTTTAGATTCAGAAGATGATATACATCGGTGACGAATATGGTTGATGCCGATGATTGATGTTTCTCTGGTGCAAATCTTTAGTACAGAATTGTGTGTAGCTTTTAAACTATGGTATTGGAAGGAAACCGTTGACAAGAATTTTACTTGTAAATTGCATTTTGTCCAAATTTATTAGATTGTTATTACTACTCGGGTAATTTAAGCTTGAGTTCCGACATGTGTTCCTTTTAGAAATGAAAAAATATGATTAAATGAAATTATAATTTAAAAATGAGATGCATATCGTATTATACGTATTGGTGTGAAAACATTGTCTAACACTAGATTTATGAATAGGGTTAAAATAGTATGCTCATAGTAAAAAAAAAAATATAATTATATTTACTATATTATATGATTTTTAAATGGGGCTTAGTATTATCTGTTTATAGAATTATAATAGTAATAATAGAATAAATAAAACAGAAGAACTCAAGTTGCACTCATAGTCATGAAGGCGCGAGCTTAAAGATTTTGAGTTTGAATTGAGCCTCAATTCATGATACTTGTGAGCCAGGTCGATTCAATTATTACTGGAGTCGAGTCGGGTCGGGTCGGGTCGGGTCTGCCACCTGAGGTCACTACTGATTGCTTTATTTTCAATTTATAATGTTTTATCAAGACCCTGAACATTGCCTTGTGGAATACGAGAAGATGCAATATTTACATCATGTATTGAATTTAATTTGAATATACATCTCCATTTTTTGGAAAAAGAAAAAGTATGGAATACTAAACGATTGTGATCTTAACAACAATTAGAAGAAACAAAATGAAAGCCTCATCCTGACTTTTCAGTTATTAATACTTTACCACTAATTCAGCCATATATTATTATATATAGCTAGGGATAAATTCAAATTATCCCTAAAATATTGGAAAATAGCAAAAAAAACTCCTAAAAGAATAGGGCAACGAGCCTCTCCAATCTTTTAATAAAAAAACATATTACCCCATCTGCTGGATTGTATAGTTCACTCGCCCATTTTGCAATTGGTTTTGCTATTTTGATTTGTAGCCCATTACTTTTATCCCTTATATTTTTCAACTTTTATATTTAGTAATTAAGGATAAAAGTCATCAGTTACGGATCAAAATAACTAAACCAATTACAAAATGGACGAGTGAATTATATTGTCCAGGAGAGTAATATATTTTTTTTATTAAAAAGTTGTGAGGCTCTTTGCTCCTCTTATTAAGCACTAGTGGGCAACGAGGTTAGATTGGTCCTAGATTTGCCCACTATCAATTGCTACAAAACTGCAAAATCCCTCTCAGTTCCCTTATGAATGTGGTGGCTGGAGATGATTAACGTACTCTGTTGCATGCGGCATTGGACATCTTTTCGAAATGCAAACAAAGTAGCTACGAACTAATAACAAACTCTAATAAATTTGAACCAAAATGTAATCTTGAAAATGAAGAATACCAAATAGTGTGCATGGAATACTAAGAGATTTACATCTTAAGAGAAACAAAAAGCCGCCTCCCGACTTTTCAGTTTTTTATTAATACATTATTGGCATTACAGCTATATATAAATACCCCTCCAGACTCGAAAGCCTTCACATTCAGGCAAGTATGGGAGGGTGTGAGGGCGATAGACTTAGCAACCTTCCACGTAATATCATGGATAACATTCTTAAGTCATTGTCTGTGGTTGAAGCTGTGAGGACAAGCATACTCTCAAGAGAATGGCGGTATAAATGGGTAACTATTCCACATCTCTGTTTTAATTGGAAAACTTTCCCACCAAAATCAACTCAAAAGTACAAACCTTCGTCCGTCATCTATCAAGTATTGTTACTTCACAAAGGGCCTATAGTCAAGTTCTCACTCAAAACTGGTTATCCAGTGATTTATATTGATCATCTTGACCAGTCCCTGCAATTCTTGTCAAATCATCCCATAGAGGAACTCACACTCGACTATCACCCGCTACGCCCGATTTCTCACTTTCTATTTGCTTTTGAGCATCTCAAACATCTGTATCTCGTTGATGCTGCTCTTAGGCCTCCTCCCACCTTCAAAGGATTAGGTAGGCTTGTAACCCTTCACCTTGAACAGGTCTACTTTTTGCCTGGAGAGTTGAAAAAGTTTATCACTCAATGTCCAGTGCTCGAGTGTTTGAATTTGATAGACACTTGTGACGCA
This sequence comes from Sesamum indicum, assembly GCF_026168435.1. Taxonomy (NCBI): domain Eukaryota; kingdom Viridiplantae; phylum Streptophyta; class Magnoliopsida; order Lamiales; family Pedaliaceae; genus Sesamum; species Sesamum indicum. Next base: position 28,490,491 of record NC_142659.1, on the reverse strand, counting down.
TATAGATGGTACGAGCTTCAGAATATTGATACTCCTAATCTCAAGTCCTTCTATTTCTCAGGCTTCTTCATACTAATTAACTTTAAAAATGCACCACTCCTTACTGAGTTGTCAATGATGTCTTCGTCATACGGTGTTAATGACTATCAGAATGATGTGATCGAGTATGTCGATCCATTTGGTGACATCGCAATGCTGGCGTACGATGACCCCTTATTCGATGTAAGGGAGTTGATTTCCACCCCTGACACCCCCCCCCCCAAATATACTTGTGTTTTTAACTCCACTAATCTCTCATTTTCTTTTCCAATATAAGTCTCAGTTGATCGAGTTTCTCAATCGACTTTCTTCCATCACAAGACTGGAGTTAGATGGCTGTGTTCTCTATGTAAAGGAAGTCGATTTTATAATTTTTTTTTAAATATATGAGTTTCCCCAACTAAACTAATCTCTGATTTTGTTTTACTTTTTCTCATTTTGTTTCAGGTCTTGAGTAGATTTGGCCTGCCACAGAAACTTCCTCACAACCTTAACTTTCTACATTTTCTTTCGTTTCCAAGAATTTCGTTTAGTTCCATATCAGAAGTGAGTTGTGCAGTTTGCTTGATCAGAAGCTCTCCTAATTTGCGGAGTCTTGAAATTACCGTAAGTGACACCACTATTTCCAGGGTATGCATTTCCTTCTTCAAATTTCCTCGTCTCAGAACCTTATACTTATGATTCAATTATAGTTATCAACCAGCTCAGATGTGCCGGAAATGAAGACAACCGCTGAATTTCTGATGAAGATGCAAAAGGAAGGTGAATTTCCTGTCATGAGTCGGCTTGAGTATGTGAAGATTGAAGCACTCTCAGGCTTGGAACCCGAAATGGAATTCGTGAAGCTTCTCCTGTCAGCTGCAACTGTTCTTAGTAAACTTGAAATCTGCTCCATATATTCAGGAGCAGGATCAGAAGCGGGATCCAAGATGTTCAATGAGTTGTTGAGTTTCAGACCATCATTTCCGAACGTCCAATTCATATTAGAACATCTTAATCTTAATCCCATTTGAAACATTGTTTGCATCTTTTATTATATCCGCTAAAAAAACTCGCTCAAATTTTCTTTTATGAGTTTTATATTTTGCTTTGAACACGAGACAATGTACATCGATGAAGAATAGGGTCGCCCAAGATGATTGATCATGTCCATTGAATATAACAATCTAATATCTTACAATTAAAAATTGAGATAAAATTGCTCTCTTCCTCTAAATTTTAGTATAATTACGTATAAATCTCTTATAATTTAATAAATTACATCTAGCTCCCTTTGTCTAAGAAATAGGTTCTTTATTAGTCAAATTTTTTTGAATTTATTGATATTAATAAAAAGTTGAATGAAAATTGCTATTTACTGTTCATTGATTTAGAATTGATTATTGCAAGTAAAATATTTTCTTTTTATGTTTAAATGGTGAAGATAAACTCGCTTACATGCGTGAAGATGTGTGAGTATAATTTTGTTATAAAAACTTTTATTTGATTTGCAATAAATTAATTATAAATCAATAGGGTTCAAGTATAATTTTTATTTATTTTGTTAACATCAATAAATTCGGTGAATTTGACTTAACCTCAATAAAAGTAAATATAATTTTTTAAATTATAAGGAGTTTATATGTAATTATACTAAATTTATCCCTTTTAAATTAGATTACCAAACACATTTTTTTTTCAATATCATATAAATTTTCAATATCTTAACACATCAAGAATTTTTTAATAAGTAATCGACATGTGTTGTTTTTAATTTTCTGCTTTTATCAACTTTTTTTTTTTTCAAACCTTAGGCTAAGGTGGGGGAATTTGATTGACCCCTACCTGTAAATAGGTCTTAATTTTTTCTATATAAATATTAATCAAATTGCACATTACACCAATTGAAATATCGATAAACATGATTTAGATTGTCCCCAGTATTGTTAGCAATGTGAAGCATCCATATACGCAAACAATTGAACTGTTAAATTGTTGTTTTGAGCTTAACCAATGCAACAGGGGTAAAGCAAGTCCTGTCAAGCACTACTGGGCAACGAGGTTAGATTGGTCCTAGAAATGCCCACTATCAATTGCTACAAAAATGCAAAGTCCCTTCCGTTCCCTTATGAATGTGGTAAGTTGATTAACGTTGTCTGTTGCATGCGGCATTGAATATCTTTCCCTAATGCATACAAAGTAGCTACTAATAAATTTGAACCAAATGTAATCTTGAAAATGAAGAATACTGAAAAGTGTGCATGGAATACTAAGAGATTTACATCTTAAGAGAAACCAAAGGCCGCCTCCCGACTTTTCAGTTTTTTTATTAATACTTTATTAGCATTACAGCTATATATAGATACCCCTCCAGGCTCAAAAGCCTTCACATTCAGGCAAGTATGGGAGGGTGTGAGGGCGATAGACTTAGCAACCTTCCATGTGATATCATGGATAACATTCTTAAGTTATTGCCTTTGGTTGAAGCTGTGAGAACAAGCATTCTCTCAAGAGAATGGCGGTATAAGTGGGTAACTATTCCACATCTCATTTTTGATCCAAAAACTTTCCCACCAAAATCAATTACTAAAAAGTACATAGCTTGGTCCGTTATCTATCAAGTATTGTTACTTCACAAGGGACCTATAGTCAAGTTCTCACTCAAAACTGGTCCTAAAACGATTTATAGTCCTTATCTTGACCACTCCCTGCAATTCTTGTCAAATCATCCCATAGAAGAACTCACACTTGATCATCTCCCGTTTGGCCCGATTCCTCACTTTCTATTTGCTTTTGAGCATCTCAAACATCTGTATCTTGTTGATGCTGTTCTTAGGCCTCCTCGCACCTTCAAAGGATTAGGTAGGCTTGTCACTCTTCACCTTGAGCAGGTCGACTTTATGCCTGGAGAGTTTAAAAGGGTTATCTCTCAATGTCCAATGCTCGAGTGTTTGAATTTGATACACACTTGTGACGTATATACATGGGGCGACCTTGAGGATATTGATGCTCCTAATCTCAAGTCCTTTTATTTCTCAGGCTTCCTCACATTAATTAGTTTTAAAAATGCACCACTCCTTACTGAATTGTCAATGATGTCTTGGTCATACGGACTTGATGACTATAAGAATGATTTGATTGAGTATTTCGATGTACGTGGTTCCGTCACAAGGCTGGTGTACGATGACCACTTTTTCAATGTAAGGGAGTTGATAGCGCTCCCCCCCCCCCCCCTCTAAATATACGTGTGCTTTTAACTCCCCTAATCTCATTTTCTTTTCCAATATAAGAATGATTTGATCAAGTTTCTCCATCCACTTTGTTCCATCACAAGACTGGAGTTAGATGGCTGCTTTCTCGATGTAAAGGAAGTCGATTTTATTTATATTTTGTTTTTTAAATATATGAATTTCCCCAACTAATCTAATCTCTGATTTTGTTTTGTTGTTTCTCATTTTGATTCAGGTCTTGAGTAGATGTGGCCTGCCACAGAAACTTCCTCACAACCTTAACTTTCTACAGTTTCTTTCGTTTCCTAGAATTTCGTTTAGTTCCATATCAGAAGTGAGTTGTGCAGTTTGCTTGATCAGAAGCTCTCCTAATTTGCGGAGTCTTGAAATTACTGTAAGTGACACCACTATTTCCAGGGTATGCATTTCCTTCAAATTTCCTCGTCTCAGAACCTCATACATATGACATCATCTTATGATTCAATTATAGTTATCAACCAGCTCAGATGTGCCGGAAATGAAGACAACCGCTGAATTTCTGATGAAGATGCAAAAGGAAGGTGAATTTCCTGTCATGAGTCGGCTTGAATATGTGAAGATTGAAGCACTCTCAGGTTTGGAACCCGAAATGGAATTCGTGAAGCTTCTCCTGTCAGCTGCAACTGTTCTTAGGAAACTTGAAATCTGCTCCATATATTCAGGAGCAGGATCAGAAGCGGGATCCAAGATGTTCAGTGAGTTGTTGAGTTTCAGACCAGCATCACCAAACGTCCAATTCATATTGGAACATCTTAATCTTAATCCCATTTGAAACATTGTTTGCATCTTTTATTATATCCGCTGAAAACAACTCGCTCAAATTTTCTTTTATGAGTTTTATATTTTGCTTTGTTCACGACACAATCTACATCGATGACGAATAGGGTCGCACAAGATGATTGATCATGTCCATTGAATATAACAATCTAATAAACTTGATCCAAATACAATTCATATTCAATCTTCGAATTAAAAATTGGGATAATTATGTTCTCTTGCCCTAAATTTTGATATAATTACGTATAAATCTCTTATAATTTAATAAATTACATCTAGTTTCCTTCGTCTAAGCAATAGGTTCTTTATTAGTCAAAATATTTTGAATTTATTAATATTAATAAAAAATTGAATGAAAATTGTGCTCGCATTGAAATGGTAAAGATATATCTCGCTTGCACGCGTGAAGACGTGTGAGTGTAATTTTGTCATATTAAAAATTTATTTGATCTGCAATAAATTAGTAATAAGTCAATTGTGTTCAAGTATAATTTTTTTTTTGTTAACATCAATAAATTCGGTGAATATGACTTAATCTCAATGGTGGTAAATGTAATTTTTTAAATTATACGGAGTTTATATGTAATTATACTGAATTTATCCCCTTTTAATTAGATATACCAAACACTTTTGTTTTCAATATCTTAACACATCAAGAATTTTTTAATAAGTGATCGACATATGTTGTTTTTAAATTTTAAAAATATAATTAAATTATAATAATAGCACACACTTGGGTATTAACTTAGTGGCACAAAAATATAACAGAAAATCTTTTATGCAAAGAATTGCGATCCTAAGCATAAACGCTTTCACAATTTAGTATACAAATTTTTGACTTAGTATCCGCAATAGGTCTGGAAAAGTATTAACTTAGATTTTTTGTATATTATCCAGTAATACAAAAAAAAGAAGCATAAGTTTGCTAGAAGTTGAGCTTTTCCTGGATTCTTACGGCTATTTAACACCAAATCATATGCAAATCGTACCCGTACGCTTCACACGCTGATTCAATTGAAATTCTCTCTCAGGTAAACTTTTGTAGTTTTTTTTCCGTCTTTCACTTGAAATTTCTGTGTGTTATTGTCTATGAACTATGCGATGCCATGATGGATAATAGTGTTTTTCCTGTTACTTTTGCCTTGTTGTTTGCCCATGATTTTGTGCTATCCCGTCTTTGGATCACTTTGCAGTGCAAGAATATGAATGTAATTCTTATTCTTTTCGGCCTTCTCTGTGGTAATAACGAAGATGAAAAACAGATTACTACGTTTTACTCTATATGTTGTGAATGTTAGAAAAAAGATTTAGTCTTTCCTCTTAGGAAATTAAATAGTTCAATACTTGCATTCGGAGAAGTTCAAGATTTAGTCTTTGTTCAATAAATCATGTTTTGGTCTGGTGGTTAAAACTGAGGTATCGTACTATAGTGTTTTGAGTCTTACCAGACATGTCCGTGACTGCTTGTCTCCTAATTTAATTGTAATTTATTGAACTACTATATTGTTTAGTTGCTCGTTTTACTGTAACATTGATTTACTTTTTCTAAAAGAAAAAGAGAAGTGCTTCAAAAAATATGCTTTTCAAGCAACCAAATCAACCGAGAAATCAAGAAGCTGAGGATTGAACTTGTTTCCAAATTACAGGAATTGTTTTGTTCTTGCAAACGAAAGCAGTCATATTTTATTCTTTGATTTGTGATTTCAGCAGTTTTTGTTCTGTTTCCTGAGTTTTCCGAGTACGTAGCATCTGTATTATAGTCGCCTCCTGTGAGAAAAACGGGTTCTGGTGCTGACATTGTAGTAACTGCATATATAATCTAGTCTAGACAAACTCCTTTTGCCTTTCAATTTACCTTATAATGTTTGTTGATCAAAGCTGTATCATGCGAAAGCTCTGATAATTGTGAATCAAGGCCTTTTTGTCTCTCGATGCACCTGTTGACAATTACTAATTTCTTGATAATCATTGGCAGGATTTGTGAACATTATATCGACATGAGAAGGACAAAGATTTGCATGGAAACTGATCGAATTAGCAGCCTTCCATGTGATGTCATTGATAACATTCTTAAGTATTTGCCTTTATGTGAGGCAGTGAGGACAAGCGTCCTTTCAAGAGAGTGGCGGTATCAATGGGAAACTATACCATGTCTTGTATTTGGTTCGACTTGCAAAGTAAACTTATTGAGGAAGTACGACTGGGTTTCCATTATTGATCAAATACTTTTACTTCACAAAGGAAGCATAACCAAGTTCTCACTCACAATTGCTGATTTGAAAATGTGTCGTGGTATCGACAACTGGCTGCGTTTCTTGTCGAACTGTCATGTTGAAGAGCTCACCTTTTGTTTTGATTTCCCAGACAGCCATCCCGTGATTTCTGAATTTCTATTTACTCTTGATGAACTCACACATTTGTGTCTTGTCTATGGTGAGCTCAAGCCGCCTCCCGCATTCAGAGGATTTGAAAGGCTTGTCAGACTTGATCTTTTTAATGTCTTCATTTCAGCTGGAGAATTCAAAAGTTTTATCTCTAAATGTCCAATGCTTGAGTATATGAAACTGGAGAGCTTTGGTACCAAAGCAATTGGAGACCTCGAGATTGACGCTCCTAATCTCAAGTTCTTTTCCTACCGGGGCAGACTCAGTTCAATTTGTTTCAAAAATACATTGCTTCTTGCAGAAATGACGATGACTTCTCACAGACTTAAAAGCCTTCATGATCTTCAGATGCCAAATGATTTTGCAAAATTCGAGCCCAACGATAGTAATGTTGTCAGGATTCTTGGTCAACTCCCATCCATTACAAAACTGACAGTTAATAGAGACTTTCTGCAGGTGGGATAATTTGATTTTGCTTTTCTTTCTGAAAGTGTGAATTTTCTTGCCTCTGATCTCTGACTTTTATCTTGAATATTTGTTCCAGTACTTGGCTGGAGGTGGAAGTGGAGATGGTGTGCCGAAGAAACTCCCAAACGACCTTAACCATATGAGGCTTCTTACTTTTTGGATCATTAATTTGAGTACCATAGCTGAAGTGACTTGTGCACTTTGCTTGATCAGAAGCTCTCCAAAGTTGCAGAGTCTTACAATTACGGTAAGTGGCGCCCCGCGGAGCACATGTTTCTTTGTATTTCCTCTTTCCAGAAAGGGCATACTAATTCACTCCTGTGATACTCTTATAGGCATTAGGCTTGCGTAATCCGGAGAACTTGAAGACTGCTGCTGAATTTATCAAGGCACAACAAGAATGTGAAATTACTCTCAGTAGCCTGGAAAACATAAACATCCGAAACTTCTCAGGTCTGGAACCTGAAATGGAATTTGTGAAGCTTCTTCTGTCGGCGGCAACTGCACTCAGGAAGCTGGAAATCATCACTAAAAATAGTAATGTTTCAGGAAAAGCCCGACCTGAGATTTTTGAAGAGTTGGTGAGCTCCCGTCGAGCATCAGTGCAAGCTGAGATCATAGTTCGAGATTTTGATCATATCTAAAAGATTAAGCTCTGGTTTATCAACCAGCTCAAAATTCCAATGGACAATGCTTTATTGCTCTTCTGAAACCTGTTTTCAGGATTTACTCCATTTTGCTATTGCTCTTTGCTTCTTATTTTAGGTGGTTCTGCTTTATATATCTTTTGTTGTTTTTTTCCTTTGTGAATTTTAAATTATAGATTTAGTAATAAATTCTTTGCATTTATTTTGAATAATTTTAGGACTAATTACTCATTGTGCTAGTTAATTCAAGAATTTGAATGGATGAATTAATTATGAGATCAGTTATAATTAAGTTGGTTAATTAATTAGCCAGGGTAAAGATTGAATTTAGATGCATTAGTTAATTGATTAAATTTAAACAAATCAATTTGATTGATTAATTAATTAATTAATTAAATGATGAGATCATTCAATTAACCTACAACCCTTTAAATAATTAACTAACTCATAAGATCAACTAATTCCGCTTTTATGAATTACTTCAAGCACTTTAATGTGTATTGGTAAAAAAATTCATCTATACGGTAAAAAAATAATTTAACATATATGAGGTAAACAAATAGAATCTACTACACAATATAACTTCCAAATCAAAAATTTTATTTTTTTAACTCATCTACTATCATTAATTGTGACCACACCTATCAAGAAATCCCCTCGAACATTGTGTTTTCACTTGTGCCGCGGGTAAAATTTCTATTTATACTTTCGTAAATTTCAACCACATCACACTGGATTAATTTTAATGGTTTGATAAATAATCAAATGAAGTTAATTAATTAAATTAACCCCAATGGACATCATAAGATATATAATATTTAATTATGACAATATTTAAGTTCAATCAATATATTCCTCGTGCATTAATGGATAACTATACCTATCTTATTTTTTATGGAAGTTTGAGAGAAAGTTTACATGGAAATTATTGAGGGATTATCTATCAAATATTGTTACTTCACAAAGGAAGCATAGTGAGGTTCCCTCTTAACACTTGATGTTGATGGTACCGAAATCATTCCTAGGATCAATCACTGGCTCCATTTCTTGTCAAACCGAAGAACTGATGCTACGGCCTTCCACCTTCCGCATAAGCTATGTGATTTCTCGGCATCTATTTACTTTTGATCATCTCAAACGTTTGTATCTTGCCAAGGTTGAGATGAGTCTGCCCCCTGCATTCAAAGGATTCAGCAGGCTTCTCAGACTTGATCTTGAATCTGTCCTAATTGCACCTGCAGAGTTGAAAAAGTTGATCTCTAAATGTTCAATGCTTGAATATGTGGATCTGCATAACTTAGACTGGGAAACAGAAGAACTAGAGATTGATGCTCCTAATCTCAAATCTTTTCTATATATAACTGTCCTTGGCGACCCATCGATATCTGATTTTTCAGTTGTATATTTCTTTTAGTTCTTGGCTAGAGGTGGTGTGCCGCGGAAACTTCCTACCAACGTTAACCATCCAACGGATCTTTGCCTTTCCTATTTTGGTTTTCAATGCATAGCTCAAGTCATGTCTGCACTATGCTTGATTAGAAACTCCCCGAATTTGCAAAGTCTTGAAGTCATAGTAAGTTATGCCGTTTGTGCATGCAATCGTGTCTTTCTAAATGTAAACGACCATACTTACTCTTAGCGTCCTTTTCTAGTGAGACGCGTATTCTGATGCGGACATGGAGAGCACCACACAACAAAAACTTGTTCTTCTTTTCCCATGAAATTTGAATACCCATTTATGTGCTCGCTAGTGAGTGATAATGCAAAATGAGTGGATGCGGCTGCGCAAGGCCATTTTCTGAAGTTCCCAAACATTTCTTCCATGTGAAATACTTGAATTTTCAATAAATCTATATATATCAAACTATTTTTGTTGGGATTTTAAATATTATTTCTCAAACTCAAAAAACTGTATTGATTTCTTATAAACGGCGCCAATTTGATGGTACTAAAAATCATGGAGGGTCCCATTTCATATAATTATAATAGAACGTAAATACAAGTTTTTTATTTTTTCCTGCCCTCATCTCAATGATGAATAGGGTATTTTTACTAATTTAATAAGTCAATTTTTTCCTTTTTTAATTAGCTTCTTTCATTTTTCAATACATTCTTTACCTGGAATGTCAACCTTTCCCTTTTTTAACACCTTTTATTCTTGGAATGTTAATCTTTCCATTTTTTATTGATTTCTTTCTTTGTTCAACACCTTTTTCTTTTTATAAATGAAAATCTTTTTATTTCTAATTTGATCTTTATCTCTGATGCTGTCTAATTTTTCAAAACTTCCAAAATTATGCTATTTTTTAATTTTTTAATTTTCATTATTAAAATAATTTCCCCCTCTTCCTGTTGTAGGGGTTTTTTAAAATTTCAAGGCCTTTTGTTTCTTTTTAATGGCTGAAGACGCATTAAAAAACCCTACTGACTTTCCAGTTGCTCCTCGTAATAGTGCCACAACCTACAAACACAGATCAGTATTCGTTCGGTTCAAACAGTTAGAGACTTGGAGTGGCTCTTAAGAAGAAATTCTAACTCAGGTAAAGTTTTGGTCCCTCTGTTAAAGTGTAAGTCTTGGTATATATTGAAGAATCACACTTTCTCATGCATTAAAATGAAAGGATGAAACAATCCAAAGGCTAGGAATTTGAAAACTATAAGAAATCAGAGTCGCTTGTTGTTGATGATTTTGCTAAGGTGGTTTCTTGTACATTAGTGAAGTAAAGAACTAGGAGCACTTTGTTTATTTTTTAGGATTTACATTTCGTTTCCAGCTGTCTAATATGATGTCAAAGTTATGTTAGCAAGAAAATTGTTTTGGTTTTTGTCCTGATCAACTTGATCCATGAAACTGTGTACTGTTCCTCTCACCAAAGTTTGTATCAGCAAGAGCCCTGTATGTAATACAGATTTCTACTGAAAATAAAACATTACCATTATTCGAACTCTTCCATTCTCTTGTTTTCTTGTGTTTCCACGGACTCATTAATTGGGATTTTGCTTTATTGATAATCATTGCAGGACATTTTTGAACCTCATGGACAGAACAAGGATTAAGAGTTCCATTTCGTCCGACAGAATTAGCAACCTTCCATGCGATATCATAGATAACATTCTTAAATACTTGCCATTGCGTGAAGTGGTGAGGACAAGCATTCTATCAAGAGGGTGGCGGTGCAAATGGGTATCTATACCTTATCTTGTATTCAATGAAATCTTCCAAGAAAGTTTACCTGAAGAATACGACATTGAGCCCATTATCTATCAAATACTGTTACTTCACAAAGGGCCCATAATCAAATTCATACTCAAGGATATTGATTTCAAAGTCTATCCTGCTATCGGCCACTGGCTCCATTTTTTGTCGAACCATCATGTTGAAGAACTCGCACTTCGTTATACCTTTATCGAACAGCCGATTCCTTATCATCTCTTTACTTTTGATCATCTCAGACATTTGTATCTTGCCAATGTTTTCATCAGTCTGCCCCCTGCATTCAAAGGATTCAACAGGCTTCTGAGACTTGAACTTGTAGATGTTGAGATTGCACTTGCAGAGTTAAAAATGTTGATCTCTAAGTGTCCAATGCTTGAGTATATGGATCTGGAAGACTTATACTGCGTAACAGGAGAGCTCGAGATTGATGCTCCAAATCTCAAGTCTTTTTTCTTCTCTGGCGAATTGTTTATATTTTGCTTCAAAAATGCATCACACCTTTCGACGATGTCTTTTATGACCACATCTGATGACTATTCAACACTTGAGCCAACTGAAAGTGATAGGAACCTGATTCAGGTTCTTGGTAAACTATCATCTTTGAAATCTGATGGTGGCTTTTTGCGGGTAGAAAATATCTTGTTTGCCTCTTTTCAATATATAAGTGTCCTTGGCGCTCCACTGATATCTGCTTTTTCTGTTGCATGTCTTTTAGTTCTTGGCTAAAGGTGGTGAGCCGCAGAACCTTCCGTGGTACTTTAACCATCTAACGGATCTCAGCCTTTCTCTCATTGATTTCCAGTACATAGTTGAAGTCAAGTGTGTACTATGCTTGATTAGAAGCTGCCCTAATTTGCAGAGTCTTAAAATCGAAGTAAGTGTGATGTTGTTTGCACATGTATGTGTATCTTTCTTCATTTTTCTTCATGTGTTAGACTACACGTGCTCACTTGCATCCTCCTCTTCTAGTCATCAAAGTCATCTGAAGCAGACATGGCGACCACCTCTCAATATCTAAAGGCACAACAAAATTATAACATTCCTCTAGGTCGCCTGCAAAATGTGAAGATCTCTTGCGCATCAAGTCTGGAGCCTGAAATGGAATTTGTGAAGCTTCTTCTATTGAAGGCCACTGCACTTAGGAAACTGGAGTTTCATTGTGGGTATGCAGCTGGAGAAAAAGCAAGATCCAACATGTTAAAACAGTTGCTTAGTTTCCGACGAGCATCACCAAAGGCTAGGATCATATTTCGAGATGTTTGATGTCCATTGTCTTAACAGATTTCTTTGGTAGACAACTAGCTTAAGTTTCTAGTTTTGAATATGACATGTTGCCTTGACTCAGTGTTTAAACTGTTGAAGACAGCCTTACTGCATTGACTGTTTATTGATATATTAAGTGTTTTGTTTATTTCTCTCACTCTCTCCCTCTCTCTGCCTCTCTCTCGAGTTACTAATTATTTTAGAGCTGGAGAAATGAGAATCATTTTCTTCTTAATTGCCCCTCCTAACTTTAAAATTTAGATGAAAGATGGTGTTGCGATTCATTGGTGTTAAGTGAAATCCTCGTATTTCAGTTGAGTTCCTCCGACATGTTCTCTTACATAGTTACATGTTCTTAGGACATTTTGTTTAGTTAAGAACGAGTTCTGTCTTGAAATCATAGAAAAGAGAACCCATTTTTTCCCGTCTTTTTATTGATATTCAATCCTCGTGCAGAATGCAACGTTTTTAGTCATTTATACCTACAAGCACCTATTGGAAGTGATTCTTTTACTTATTGATAACCATTGGCAGATGAGTGTGAGGTATATATGGACAGAAGACTTTGAGGCTGATAGAATTAACAAACTTCCGCACAATGTCATAAACAACATTCTTAAGTTGTTGTCCTTGCATGATGTTGCGAGGACAAGCATACTCTCAAGATGGTGGTGATACAAATGGGGGTTACTATTCGGTTCCTTGTATTTGATTGGAATTTCAAACTGAAATTACCCGTAAAGTACCACATTGAGTCCGTTATCTGTCAAGTTATGTTCCTTCATAAAGGATCCATAGTCAAGTTTGATTAAAATCAAGGGTATTGATTTTCGAAGCTCTCCTGCTATTGACCATTGGATGCATTTCTTGTCAAACCATTGCGTTGAAGAACTCATGCTCTTCTTATCCATCTCAGATGCCCACAGCCTGATTTCTTATTGTCTATTTACTTTTGATCATCTCAGACATTTGCATCTTTCCTACGGTGGACTCTGGCCTCCTACAGATTTCAAAAGGTTTATCTCTACCACTCCATTGCTTGAGGATATGTTACTGGATAACTTCTATTGTGATAAAGGAGTGATGCTACTAATCTCAAGTACTTTAGTTTCTCAGGCACATCCAGTTCAATTTGTCTTAAAAATGTGTCACTCCTTGCAGAAATGTCAATATATCTCAAAACTTTACAGAATTTCTAAATATCTGATCCACATGAAAATAGTAGTAACCTGATCAAGGTTCTTGGCCAATTATCATCCATTGCAAGCCTGACATCGAATGAAATTCGTGAAGTTTCTTATTTCGGCAGCAACTCTACTTAGGAAACTGGAAATCATCCATTGCATTGCTTCTTTCATATTATTCACTGAGTAATGGATTTACTCCATGAACTAGCTCAATTTGAATTTCACGATTTTGTGAAACGACATTCATATTTTTACTTAATCTTTTTAATAATTAATCGAATTTAGTTAGCAAAGAATAATATTATATCAGAAAAGAAAAAAATTATTTAATAGTCCTAATACCTCTAAACTACTTGGACAGTGATAAATGCAATAAAAAAATTAAATACGAAATAATATTTTGACACGATTAATTTGTTAGAAGATATTTTAATTAAATACTTTAAGTGAAAAATAATTTACTGCACATAATAAAAACTATAATAAATAACATTTGAATAATATATAAAAAAATACTAACCTAAACTTCAATAAATATTAAAGAATAAATATCATGTATGATTTTTTTGAAAAAATATCAATTTTGCTTTTGAAACACTTAAAATAGTTAACTAATTGATTTTATTTTAATATTAATTATAAATAACAATTTTTGGATTGTGTACTAATGTATTTTTAATTTTTACCACAATGTGTTTGAGGTAAGATAATATCACTAAGTACAAGATATGATTGTTAAATATATAAAATAAAGAATCCCTTAGAGTTATATTTGGGTTGAAGAATTTTAGTTTTATAGGAGGATTTGACATAAAAGATTTGAAAAGACTTCATATTAAAGGAATTTAATATTCATCAGTATTTAACAAAATATAGTTTAAATTTAAAATATGAAGGATTTAAAAGTCTTTTGAATTTAGAATTAATCAGATGAATTCATAGAATTTGTTACTAAAGATTTGAAATCAATAACTTCAAATCCATCGATCCGCATGTAGTCTAAGTTTTATTCGTATTGTGAAAAGACATTTGTTCATTTACTTGGGACAATATTTCCAGTAATTAGTAAGAAATAGTTATAAGAGCAAAACTCTGACAAAAAAGAAAATTATTTGGCATTCTTAATTCCTCTAAACTACTTAGAGAATGAATAATATATATCTTAAAAATAAATGGGAAATAATATTTCAATGTGGTTAATTTACTAAGAAATAATTTAAAAATATTTCTTTTCTAGAAGATTGATTCACCTACGCAAAGTAAAAGTTATAATGATTGCATATGAGTAAGATCTAAATACTAATCCAAACTTCAAAAGTAAAAATAACATTAGAAATTTCTAGACAAAAATTCTCAAATTTATTAAATTAGAAGTACTATTGAAAATTTTAAAATGAATGACTTTTGACTTACTGAATTTATTTTAATATTAATATCAGATAATTTTTTTAGATTGTATATTTATTGTATGATACTTAAAAGAAAAAATAGTACTAATTTGACAAAATAAATGAAATAATACAAGAACCTATCAAAGTGATGGTGCAAAAAATCGGGGGGGGGGGGGGGGGTCTCATTTTGAATAATTGTAATAGAATATAAATACAAGTCTCTTTTTTTTTTTTTTTTCCTTCCCTCATCTCAATGATGAATGGGTTATACTAATACAATATTACACTAATTTGGCAAGTCAATCTTTTCCTTTTTTTTCTTTAGCTTCTTTCATACCTTTCCCATTTTCTTTGATTTCTTTCATTTTTCAACACCTTCTTTTTTGTAAATCACGACCTTTTTATTTCTAGTTTGGTTTTTACCTCTATCAACAACCCTCAATTCTTGAATATCCTTAGGATATTTAGGAATTCAATCGGATCATGGGCTCTTCCGTAGATATGGTCTGTCTTAAAGTATCGATAGTAAAAATTCAAAAGCTGAGTGTAAAAATAATTTCAAAATGAATTAGCCTGATCCTTGCAACTAGATCCATTACAAATTTGGTTACAAGGCTTAGCCTCACCCGCTGAGAGTCGAGATAATGTCTCTTGATGGTAATTTAAATTCGAGGTTTATATAATTAAGAATTTTTTCCCTACTTTAACATTAACTTCATTTTGAGTTTGAACTTTAATGTTTTTGTATTTTTACTGCATGCTTTATTTTAGTATTTTGTCTAGTATGTTTATTTTTTGTATGAGTTCTCATATTTATTCCTTGCTTCGGGGTATTATATTATGCGCCTTAAGACAACTTGATTTTTGTTAGCTTCAGGGGGTTGCAGTTTGAGCCTTAAGGAAGCTTTGATTATCATTTTGTTTCAGGACGTTTTATTATTCATTTCAAGGAAGCTTTGATTATCATTTTGATTCGAGGCATTCTATTATGCACCTCAATGAAGTTTTGATCATCATTTTTCTTCTGGGAATCTATTTTGCGCCTTAAAAAAATTTTATTATCATTTTGCTCCGGGGCGTTCTTATATGCACCTCAAGGAAGACTGTTGTTGGCTTCCAAACATTCTATTATATGCCTTAAGAAAGTTATTACGAATATCGATAAAAAGTTGAATTTATCACCGCCTTTTGGGGGTCATGTTTGTTGCAATAATCACTATACAGGATATGTGCATTTTCTTCTAAAATTTTATCCTTAAAGTGTTATATTATCATGCATAAACAAAAATGTATTAGCTCAAGTTTAGAACGTCAAGCGAATTACAACAAGTGTTACAATCTGATGCTTTGAAAATATAACTAACAAAAAGCTGGAACAAGAGATAGGTCACCGCACATAGGTGGGAGAGTCGGAGCAATCTCTATACCATCTCCCCCTCAAACCAAAAATAATTTTCTTTTATTATGTATTGTTTTGTCATGTTGGCACACATCATGGCAAAGGTCTACCACACCTCACCTCTGTATCACATCTCTTTTTTCTTGGAAAAATTATTTTTTAAATACAAAAAAGAATTATGAAAATATGCTATTTTAAATTTTTTTAAAATATAGGTAGAATCGGGATTTGAAATCCCAGTTCTGACACAATTTTTTAGAAAAAAAATAAATATGCAACAAAACTGGGATTTGAAATTTCATTTATGGCTTTTGTTAGATGAAAATAGACGTCAATGTTTTTCAAATCACGTGAGATTTGCGTGTGGTTACACCAAACCTCAGAAGAAATGGTGTAGCTATCTCTAATTTTTATTACTAGTGCGTGTGGCAATTCAAAAATGTATGTGCACAGTTAATTTTAAAAAATTTAAGATAATTATATTTTATTTTAATTGAATAAATTAAAAAATAATAAGAAGTTTTTGAGGAAAAAGAGAAAAAATGAATGCAAAAATTAACCAGAGAAAACAAAAAACAATCAGTGAAATAATTTTAAAAATTCAAAAAAGAAAAAAAAAAGAACGTTCAAATTGAAAAAGATAAAATTTTGGTCAAATATTTAAAAGCAAATAATAGATATAAAAAAATCAAAATGGGAAATCCCATTTCAAAACAGGATATTTATTTTTTTGAAAAAAAAAATTGTGAGAGAATTGGGATTTCAAATCCCAGTTCTGTCTATATTTTTCAAAATTTTAAAAATAGCACCGTTTTTCATAATTTTTTTTTGCATTTAAAAGTTAATTTTCCCTTTTTTCTTTTTCATCTTTTGACTACAAAATCATTCTCACTCTTTTTTTTTTTTTTTTTCTGTAGAAGGATTACCTCGCTTTTCATACCACTACTATATTAAGAAAAATGAAACATGCAAGAACATCAAATAAAATAACTTCCCTTGAGAATTTTCATTCCATTTGAAACTTGTATTCATCGGGACCTTGTCTAAATTCTCTTAGAATTTTTGTACTCTTCCATACAATCAAATTTGATGTATCCTTTTCTTGTAGAATCCTCAAAATATTTTTGACTTACAACATTAACTGGAAATTCGGATAAAATTATATACACAAATTATAACATTAAAATTTTACCACTTTATTTCACCATTGCTGGGAATTAATCTCTAAAGCATATCGCAGGTGGCTGACCAAAAACTTGTTCTTCTTCCCATGAATTTTGAATACCCATTTATGTGCTCGCAATGAAGAGACGGTGCTAGTGAGTGCTAATGCAAAATGAGTGGATGCGGCTGCGCAAGGCCATTTTCTGAAGTTCCCAAACATTTCTTCCATGTGAAATACTTGAATTTTCAATAAATCTATATATATCAAACTATTTTTGTTGGGATTTTAAATATTATTTCTCAAACTCAAAAAACTGTGTTGATTTCTTATAAACGACGCCAATTTGATGGTACTAAAAATCATGGTGGGTCCTATTTTATATAATTATAATAGAACGTAAATACAAGTTTTTTATTTTTTCCTGCCCTCATCTCAATGGTGAATAGGGTATTTTTACTAATTTAATAAGTCAATTTTTTCCTTTTTTAATTAGCTTCTTTCATTTTTCAATACATTCTTTACCTGGAATGTCAACCTTTCCCTTTTTTAACACCTTTTATTCTTGGAATGTTAATCTTTCCCTTTTTTATTGATTTCTTTCTTTGTTCAACACATTTTTCTTTTTATAAATGAAAATCTTTTTATTTCTAATTTGATCTTTATCTCTGATGCTGCCTAATTTTTCAAAACTTCCAAAATTATGCTATTCTTTAATTTTTTAATTTTCATTATTAAAATAATTTCCCCCTCTTTCTGTTGTAGGGGTTTTTTTAAAATTTCAAGGCCTTTTGTTTCTATTTAATGGCTGAAGACGCATTAAAAAACCCTACTGACTTTCCAGTTGCTCCTCGTAATAGTGCCACAACCTACAAACACATATCAGTATTCGTTCGGTTCAAACAGTTAGAGACTTGGAGTGGCTCTTAAGAAGAAATTCTAACTCAGGTAAAGTTTTGGTCCCTCTGTTAAAGTGTAAGTCTTGGTATATTTTCAAGAATCACACTTTCTCATGCATTAAAATGAAAGGATGAAACAATCCAAAGGCTAGGAATTTGAAAACTATAAGAAATCAGAGTCGCTTGTTGTTGATGATTTTGCTAAGGTGGTTTCTTGTACATTAGTGAAGTAAAGAACTAGGAGCACTTTGTTTATTTTTGAGGATTTACATTTCATTTCCAGCTGTCTAATATGATGTCAAAGTTATGTTAGCAAGAAAATTGTTTTGGTTTTTGTCCTGATCAACTTGATCCATGAAACTGTGTACTGTTCCTCTCACCAAAGTTTGTATCAGCAAGAGCCCTGTATGTAATACAGATTTCTACTGAAAATAAAACATTACCATTATTCGAACTCTTCCATTCTCTTGTTTTCTTGTGTTTCCACGGACTCATTAATTGGGATTTTGCTTTATTGATAATCATTGCAGGACATTTTTGAACCTCATGGACAGAACAAGGATTAAGAGTTCCATTTCGTCCGACAGAATTAGCAACCTTCCATGCGATATCATAGATAACATTCTTAAATACTTGCCATTGCGTGAAGTGGTGAGGACAAGCATTCTATCAAGAGGGTGGCGGTGCAAATGGGTATCTATACCTTACCTTGTATTCAATGAAATCTTCCAAGGAAGTTTACCCGAAGAATACGACATTGAGCCCATTATCTATCAAATACTGTTACTTCACAAAGGGCCCATAATCAAATTCATACTCAAGGATGTTGATTTCAAAGTCTATCCTGCTATCGGCCACTGGCTCCATTTTTTGTCGAACCATCAAGTTGAAGAACTCGCACTTCGTTATACCTTTATCGCACAGCCGATTCCTTATCATCTCTTTACTTTTGATCATCTCAGACATTTGTATCTTGCCGATGTTTTCATCAGTCTGCCCCCTGCATTCAAAGGATTCAACAGGCTTCTAAGACTTGAACTTGTAGATGTTGAGATTGCACTTGCAGAGTTAAAAATGTTGATCTCTAAGTGTCCAATGCTTGAGTATTTGGATCTGGAAGACTTATACTGCGAAACAGGAGAGCTCGAGATTGATGCTCCAAATCTCAAGTCTTTTTTCTTCTATGGCCAATTGTTTGTATTTTGCTTCAAAAATGCATCACACCTTTCGACGATGTCTTTTATGACCACATTTGATGAGTATTCAACATTTGAGCCAACTGAAAGTGATAGGAACCTGATTCAGGTTCTTGGTAAACTATCATCTTTGAAATCTGATGGTGGCTTTTTGCGGGTAGAAAATATCTTGTTTGCCTCTTTTCAATATATAAGTGTCCTTGGCGCTCCACTGATATCTGCTTTTTCTGTTGCATGTCTTTTAGTTCTTGGCTAAAGGTGCTGAGCCGCAGAACCTTCCGTGGTACTTTAACCATCTAACGGATCTCAGCCTTTCTCTCATTGATTTCCGGTACATAGTTGAAGTCAAGTGTGTACTATGCTTGATTAGAAGCTGCCCTAATTTGCAGAGTCTTAAAATCGAAGTAAGTGTGATGTTGTTTGCACATGTATGTGTATCTTTCTTCATTTTTCTTCATGTGTTAGACTACACGTGCTCACTTGCATCCTCCTCTTCTAGTCATCAAAGTCATCTAAAGCAGACATGGCGACCACCTCTCAATATCTAAAGGCACAACAAAATTATAACATTCCTCTAGGTCGCCTGCAAAATGTGAAGATCTCTTGCGCATCAAGTCTGGAGCCTGAAATGGAATTTGTGAAGCTTCTTCTATTGAAGGCCACTGCACTTAGGAAACTGGAGTTTCATTGTGGGTATGCAGCTGGAGAAGAAGCAAGATCCAACATGTTAAAACAGTTGGTTAGTTTCCGACGAGCATCACCAATGGCTAGGATCATATTTCGAGATGTTTGATGTCCATTGTCTTAACAGATTTCTTTGGTAGACAACTAGCTTAAGTTTCTAGTTTTGAATATGACATGTTGCCTTGACTCAGTGTTTAAACTGTTGAAGACAGCCTTACTGCATTGACTGTTTATTGATATATTAAGTGTTTTGTTTATTTCTCTCACTCTCTCCCTCTCTCTCGAGTTACTAATTATTTTAGAGCTGGAGAAATGAGAATCATTTTCTTCTTAATTGCCCCTCCTAACTTTAAAATTTAGATGAAAGATGGTGTTGCGATTCACTGGTGTTAAGTGAAATCCTCGTATTTCAGTTGAGTTCCTCCGACATGTTCTCTTACATAGTTACATGTTCTTAGGACATTTTGTTTCGTTAAGAACGAGTTCTGTCTTGAAATCATAGAAAAGAGAACCCATTTTTTCCCGTCTTTTTATTGATATTCATCCTCGTGCAGAATGCAGCGTTTTCAGTCATTTATACCTACAAGCACCTATCGGAAGTGATTCTTTTACTTATTGATAACCATTGGCAGACGAGTGTGAGGTATATATGGACAGAAGACTTTGAGGCTGATAGAATTAACAACCTTCCGCACAATGTCATAAACAACATTCTTAAGTTGTTGTCCTTGCATGATGTTGCGAGGACAAGCATACTCTCAAGATGGTGGTGGTACAAATGGGGGTTACTATTCGGTTCCTTGTATTTGATTGGAATTTCAAACTGAAATTACCCGTAAAGTACCACATTGAGTCCGTTATCTGTCAAGTTATGTTCCTTCATAAAGGATCCATAGTCAAGTTTGATTAAAATCAAGGGTATTGATTTTCGAAGCTCTCCTGCTATTGACCATTGGATGCATTTCTTGTCAAACCATTGCATTGAAGAACTCATGCTCTTCTCATCCATCTCAGATGCCCACCGCCTGATCTCTTACCATCTATTTACTTTTGATCATCTCAGACATTTGCATCTTTCCTACGGTGGACTCTGGCCTCCTACAGATTTCAAAAGGTTTATCTCTACCACTCCATTGCTTGAGGATATGTTACTGGTTAACTTCTACTGTGATAAAGGAGTGATGCTACTAATCTCAAGTACTTTAGTTTCTCAGGCACATCCAGTTCAATTTGTCTTAAAAATGTGTCACTCCTTGCAGAAATGTCAATATATCTCAAAACTTTGCAGAATTTCTGAATATCTGATCCACATGAAAATAGTAGTAACCTAATCAAGGTTCTTGGCCAATTATCATCCATTGCAAGCCTGACATCGAATGAAATTCGTGAAGTTTCTTATTTCGGCAGCAACTCTACTTAGGAAACTGGAAATCATCCATTGCGTTGCTTCTTTCATATTATTCACTGAGTAATGGATTTACTCCATGAACTAGCTCAATTTGAATTTCACGATTTTGTCTTTTATGCGTCTCAAGTTCTTCTATGCATCTGGCATTGGTATCACAATTTCGTAAAATCATTTCTTTTTACATCAATAATTTCTTTATTTTTTATTCTTTTGAATCCTAAAAAGCGACTTTATTTCTTTCAACTTGTTAGATAAATATATAGTATAAAAATTAAAAGCGAAAAATCATGGCGATATTTTTAAAATAAGTGCATGTCTTGGCCCCATATTGTTGGGCTGTCTATTGTAGGTGACGTTAACGGTATATGGACGTTGTTTCTCGCTAGCCGTTTGCTAAACAAACTCTTCTACCGACAAATGTCAAAATCCACATGTTTCACAACGTCAAATTTGCTAAACCCTTCAATTCATCAACCCCTCCCTCTCTCTCCAAATTTATTCTAAATCATTTTGCACACATGACGTGAATATTAAAAAATAAAATAAAAGATACAACAAGAATTATAGTAAAAATTTCAATTTCTAAACCGGAATGGGTGAGACCAATTAAACTACCGTAATGATGGTTGCAAACAACTACATATTTACTTCCTCAATGAATGCCTGTCCAAATTCATAGCCGATCTGTTGTAAAAGAGAAGGGCTGTCGATCATAAATTTTCATAATTTCTATTCTTAATTACTTAGTTCTTGCAACTGCATTCGAGTAGGAGAAAGGACAAGAAAATTTAATGCTGGTAAAATAGGCCAGATAATCCACAGCATAGACCATCCGTCCCACAGAGGAACTCAGCAGAGACATCATTCCCAACTACCATGTGGTAAAAGTACTTGAACAAGAACCACAGCCAAACCCTGAAAATGATGCAATTATTTCCTTCACGTCACTGATAGGGACTGCCCAAATTTTCAAGAAACAGAAATTTTCTTCACCACACCTTCAGCCCACATGAAAATTTTGGAAAGTGATGGTCCCTTTACCTCTTTGAAAGTTCAGTATGCTTTGTAGTTTCGAGTGAAAGTATGAAAAATTTTTAACTTGAATCAAACTTGAACTAAATATAATATATTTACTGTATGATTAATTTATAATTTAAGAAAAATAACTAATCATATATATAATTACTATGCAATTGGTTTGAGTTTACAAATCTAATTTGAGTAAGAATTTTTGGTGAACGTAGATTATGAGAAAAAACAAGTTTAATAAAAATGAAAAACTATGTCATGTACAAGCTTTTCTTCAACCAGCGGCCTGGACTGAGAAGAGACAAATCTCCACCCTCAAACATCCAGACCATCTCAAAACTAGTGTATCATGAACATTTTTTGGTCGAGAAGATGTACGGTACTCCTACTGCTGCCTGCCCTCTGAACAAACACCGTTGTTCCAATTCTCACCGGGCCAATTTTTCTTACAAAAGAATATAAAGAAAAAAGAATCAAAAAAAGGAAAAAAGAAATGTAATCTAGTAATGAACATCACTAATCTATACCGGATCATCTATGATCCCAGGAGACGGGCGGTCTTTTTCGTTCAGTCTCCCGTTAGATGTCTTCGAGGCTCAAAATGGGAGGAAATGCAAGGGAAAAGTGTTTCCCTTCCAGTTTTTGACATTTCCACGACATTATTAACTTCTGTCTTCACAGCTAGTCGACAAGATGATGTTGGCGTATGCATGAATTACTGGACCTGCTCGCCTATCAAGTCTAGACCCACGAGCAAGAATGATATACCTTGAAAGAGCAAGAAGTAAAAATGGATCCCCTGAGCCGACAGGAGACTTCTTGCTGCAGCTGTCAACAGAAGGAAAGCTAGCGCCAACTCTTTTGTATAAATCCGATTGTGCTTCTTCTTCCGTGAAGAACTCTGCGCTTGTTGCTTAATTTCCTCCCGCAGCTCCTCTAAGTTTGGCTCTGAGCTGCCTCTTTGGTGAGTCGGCTGTTTCTCAACCAAGGATATGAGATCGCCCTCAGAGGATCGACCAGATTTCTTGGTGACAACCCACTCATACGCGCTTCCGAGTTGGAAGAGGCCAGAGACCATGGCATTGAACTTGGTAACCGACATGGTGTTTTCAAAGAGGAGGTAAGGGACTATGAAGGGAAATGACTTGGGAGCTGGGAGTATATTGAGAAATGTTATGGTGGCAGGGACGTAGCACACAACCCATGATGGAAGTGTAGCCTCTGGGACGAACATTGTCATGGGTAGAATGATACAAAAAAGGGTGAATGAGTAAAAAGGGAGTATAACTTTTCTTAGCAGGAAGAAGAGAAAAATCAAGTTGCCTTTCTTCCAAATGCTGATCTGCATTTACCAAATTCAGAGAGCAAATTACCATCACCATTCAGATTCCATTTTTATCAACAAATTCATTAGAATGAATATTTTTAGTTATTACAGGAAGTTTCCAAGAATCGTCAAATACCTTTGATTTAATAATTGCTGGCAAACAGAGACGGAACAACTGCATCGGCCCAGAATGCCATCTATGTTGTTGCTTCCGGTATGCTTCATAAGATTCCGGCAATTCACATTGGCACTGAGAATTCCATAAAGCATGATTGAATCAGATTACAAACAATTAAATGGAGAAAAGCCAAATCAATCAGCATGTTACAAGTGAAATACCTCAACATCATTGAGGAAGATGAATTTCCAACCATGGAGATGGGCTCGGACAGCAATGTCCATGTCCTCCACCGTGGTTCTCTCCATCCATCCACCCGATTCTTCCAACGCCTTTATCCTCCACACACCGGCAGTCCCATTAAACCCAAAGAAATTTAGAAAAATCCCATTAACCTGCTGCTCTACTTCAAAATGAAAAGCTAAATTGATGAGCTGCAGTCTTGTAAGTAGATTTTCATCCTTGTTCACAAATGACCACCTTGCCTGAACCAACCCTAGCTCCTCATTATCCTACAAATTCAAAGTGAACACCGATGCTTTTATTAGCTCAGTTCAACTGAATTCAAGTGAAACAGAAATGCTGAGATATGTCCAAATAACTGCCACACTAATCTATATGAGTATAACAGATGCCAGGAAATAGGACAAATAGGAATCAGAATTCAAGAACACATTTGATCAATGTCAATGCAAACTCCAACACCTCTGCATTTATTCAGACTTGGGGTGATAAAAGATACCTTGAAGTGAGGAACGGTCCGTTTAAGAAAATCCGGGTTAGGCTGGAAATCAGCATCAAAAATGGCAACGAACTCATAATCTTTAACGTAGCTACAATTCATGGCAGACTTAAGATTGCCAGCTTTATAACCCTCCCTAATCACTCTATGTCTGTATATAATGTTGGCACCTTCCTGCTGCCATTTATGCACCTCTTCTTTAATTAGCATCTGCGTTGTCGGGTCATCAGAATCATCCAAAATTTGGACGAGCAATCTACCTTTGGGCCAGTCCAAATTACACACGGCCGCGATGGATTGTTGATAAACCTATAACAATTCAAGACCAACAACACCACCAATCAGTTCACAAGGCTAGTATGACAAAAGTAACCATGAAAACAAACAATTAGGCAACTGAATTGTTCTTTTCTCCAAGATAATAACCGAGTTATTAAGAAGGAAAGGGGGAAATGAGAGTGTTACCTCTTTCTCATTGCACATGGGGATCTGAACTAAGACCATAGGGAAATAACCATCTCCATCTCCAGACTCAAGATCTGCAGGGTCTTGTTTGGGTACCGGTTTGATCTTCCTGAGCTTGATCCAGAAACAGCCCAAACACAGGACTAGCCTATCCATGCTCTGGATGAGGAAGAGCACAATACACACATTGGCCAAGAACTGAAGCGGTGGAGCAAGATACTCAACCCTGATCAAAACCCACCTAGAATAGAGCAAATCGAACGCATCCTTCACAGCAAAAGGATGTGTCAATGCATAAAGACGCTGCAGCTGAAGATCCGGGGCCCCAAAATGCCACCCTTTGAAATATGCAGCCAGTTCAAAACCAAGCAGTATCAGGGAGAGCCAAAGGAAGAGTTTAATGCAAGTATAGAATCTAGATTTCATGGTTGGGTTTTCCGTCAACATGGTGTCGGTGGAGTCCGTACGGCCGGAGGCTACGCGGCGGCGGACGATGGCAGCAAGGGAGAAGAATGCGGACCCAATGGAGGTAAGACAGCCGGCCGCCTTGTGGGCTTTCAAGAGAATAACCCAAGTGAGCTGCTTGGCGTTCTTGTTGCGACCACCTTTGGGAACGGCATGGTTGGGATACATGAAATCTTCATCCGAAGGGGATTCAAGCTCCACCATAGACCAATTGTTCGGGTTCTCCATTTTCACTACCACAGGGGTGCCCCTGTGAGTTTCCTTTCCCCACCAGTACAAAGATGGAGCCATTACTAAAGACTAGTTTTTTCCTCAACAACCAAGTGAAGAAGATCTTCAAAAATGGCTTAAAATGTCAAGCCTTAAAGCGATTTCTGAGCTGAAACTGCGAGAAGGGGATAAACCCAGATGCGGAATCTGCTCAAGAATGGCGTAAAGATTGAATTTTTCGGAATAGTTTTGAAGCAAACACGGGGAAAGAAATGTGGGAAAATGCTGAAAAAAATGCCAAAGTGAGTGGGAAAAAGCAGAAGAAGACTGCAAAGAACAGGATCTAAAGCATGGAATCCCCTTCTTTTGTGGATATCTTGAGCTCAGCAGAAAATTTAATGAGATGGGGTTTAGGCACAGTGACGCAGAATGCTACAAAAACTTCATTTTTGGATGACAATGAGAAAGCCCAAAACAGGGGTTGAAGAGATGGAAAAGGAGGAGTCTTATATGGGAATACAAGAAAAATACAATTAAGCTATTGTGGGAGGAAGAAAAAGAAGAACGGAGGAAGGCAGGAACAGTACAAAAGGTCCTATACATCCATTACATTCATTTACAGCTTGCAACAAGTGTGTTTGTAGAGAGATTTTTGAATTGAAAAAGATGTAGAGAGAGAGAGAGAGAGAGAGAGAGAGAGAGGAAAAGGAGAACAGCTCAACACGTCTTTGATTTATGATTCCACAGTCTAAAGGGAATTCCAAAATCAAAAATCAAGAAAATCAGAAATGGCCACCACCACCTCCACAACAAACCCCTCCTCCTCCTCCCCCTCCCCCGATATAAAAATGGAAAATCACTTCAACAATATTTTCGGTTTCCTACAAATTTTCATTTCTTGTTTTGTGCATGAATCAAAAAAGAAAAAACAAGGAAATTTGGGAATATTAAAATTTAAAAGCCAATCAAAAGGGATCGATGTTGTTGGTCTTTGGTCAAGAGAGCTTCGCAAAGGAACAAAACTCTTTTACCAATACAAAAAAGGAAGGATGGGAAATAAAAACACAAAAAGTGAGATCATAAACAAGAAATCTATTAAATACGCAGACAATAAGTTGTGGGCAATTGTTTTTCTTTTCTTTTTGGTGCTATTTTTTTAAATCCAAACACAACAAATTAAAAAAAGAAAAAAAAATAATTACTTTCTCATTCCATAAAGTTTGGTATAATTATATATAAATTTTTTATAATTTAAAAAATTATATTTATTTTTTTCTAAATTTACATCCGTCTAACAAATAAATTCATTTATTAGTTAAAATTTATTGAATTTATTGATATTAATAAAGAAAAATGAATGAAAATTAATTTTTATTCTCAATTGATAAGTATGGTCAAATAAAATTTTTCTGACTAAACTATCCTTATAACAATAAAAATATAAGTCCTCATATATATTAATGTATGACGATTTATAAAGGTAATATCTTCGTAAAATAATTTATTTGATCTGTAATAAATAAATAATAAGTTAATTGGCCTAAACTTAAATTTTAATCCGGGTTTTTTGTTACATCAGCAAATCGGCAAATTTGACTAACAAACGGGACATATCTGTTAGGCGAAAATAAATCTCAAAAATATTAAATATAAATTTTTAAATTATAAAATTTTACGTATAATTATATTAAAATTCAGGAAAAGAGCATGTAATTAGTCGTGGAGAAAAAAAATCTTGAAGGCAAAGATCACTTTATAAAATTACAATACAATTTGGAGAGACGGCATCCAATTCAAGAGGGTAAAAGAAAAAACTGATGAAAGAACGCGGAATTGACTGAATATTAAAGGGCGGAATTAAAATTTACAGCCACTGTGATTGAATTCTTGAATTTACTGAAAATCAATGAACATAAATGAAGAAAATAAATACTCCAACAATCAAAATAAACAAACTCTACTCCTTTCCCACACACCAAAAAGATCCACTTTTGTGCAATTTGGGGGAGAAATGGATAGGAAGAAGAAGAAAATTATTTTCTTGAAAAAAAAAACAGTTTTTATCTTTTAATTTGGATTAAATGCAATTTATTCTTATATTAATTAAATAGAGAGCGAGCGAGATTCAACATCGAGATTGGAAGGAGGGGAAGACGAGGGAAGTGGCGGGGAAGGGAGACCGGAGCAAACAACTACTGGGAGAGGCTAGCGACCGGGCAAGGCGAGCGGTAGTGGCACACCGGGCAAGTCCGACTGGATTACAATGAAGGAGGACTTATGTATTACATTTTTTTTTTCCATAGATTATTTTTATTTTATTTTAAAAGATATGAAGAGATAAATTATTATTTTTTTCATTTAAATTTTTTAATATATTATCAATATCACAATGACGCAAAATGCATTAGTCTCTTTTTAATTTATATGTTTGATTAATGTAAGATCAATCAGGAGCGCTGTTTGATGACCAGCAGATCCATAGAAAAAATTGGAGCCGTTGATGCAAGTGGAGTTTGAACAGATGTACGTTCCAAAACAGGGTAATTATGGGTGTGCTTTGACTAGAATAATGTGGTAGTAATTCGGGCTTGGTCGAAGACAATGTGCAAATCCAAGACTTGCCTGTTCAAACCTAATTTATCCTTTGTCTATTTACTATTTGGTTTCATTTGTGATGGTGAGTACGATTTTAAGCAAGTGGCATTTAAGTCGAGTACAAGGACAAACAAAGCGTGTTTAAATAATAATTTGGAGTCGAAATCAGTATATAGAAAAAATTCGAGTTCCAACCAAATATTTAAAAATATTTTGATTCGATGGTATCTTCAGTCGCTTTAAATTTATAAAACAACGATTGATAATCCTTATTAAAATGAAAAATACATTAATTCAATATGATTGACAATAAAAAAGTGAAACCATACAAAAAATCAATTATGAGAATAAAAACACATCAATTTTCTTCCCATCTTTCTGGCTTGTTTTTGTGATGTATTGGAATAACTAATGATATCCGATGTGAATCATAGCATTTTAATTTTGAGCGGCAATTATATATTATTCGATCAGATGTTTTTGACATTACGATTAATCAAAAGGGATTTTAAACATAGATCGTCGAACACTTTATTTTCATTGTTAAAATTTAAAATTAATTTTTGAGAACTCAAATTATCGAACAAACACATACACTGTATATAGGAGTACTTATCATTTAATGCACCCCGATTAAAACGTGAAAATTAAATTTTATAATCACCAAAAGAGGAAAAACAAAATGTGCTGATTCGCAAGTACATGTTGACATGAAATGGTGTCAAAATCATCACGTCTGCTATTAAGTGTTAGTTCAATGTGTTATCTTTTTGGAAGACTTTATATTTTCAATTAGAATTCTCGACTTAGATAGAAAAATATATTAAATTTGAATACTTATCTTTATAGATTATGTTTATGTTCAGATGAATACTTTTACGTTAACGAGATTTTTGTTTAAATAGTAAGATTAAAGACTTAAAATTAAAATATTACGAGCTTGAAGCCCATGAAAATAGGTGTGTATGTGTATATATATTACGATAATTTATTGTCTTTTTAGTGTATATTTGGCGAAGTACGAATATATTTTATTAGTTTTTTTAATTTAAATATATGATGAACTATATTCTACAATAAAAAAAAAAGAAAAGAAATAAAGAGTCATAGTGGTTAATTGTGACAAACTTTTTCTCTTTTTCTGCATTTATTTTATTTATTAAAGATGGAAAAAGTCAGAAAATGACATAATAAAATACAATTTCACTGAAAAATGTTGCTTTCTCTAGTCAATTCCGGAGTGAGGTATCAACGGTCGGGATTAATAATAATAATGAAAAATTGTAGGAATGGTCGGAAATGACCTCGTCTCCTTGGAACCACCGACAGTCATAGACCTAGGCAGCCCGCTGAAGGGATGTCTAATTGGGTAAAATCGCAAAGCGGGTTTGATGTACAAGTGCTAGTTCATCCATCAACATCTGTAACAGTGTTAACGTTAATGCAAATTTTGGGAACTGAAAAGAAAAATGAAAAAAGACAGGTTTTTGGAAGTTTCCAAGAGTGAGGAGAGAGTTCCCAGAGATGATGTCGAAAAATCTTTGAGATGTTCCTCGTACATTTGTTCTACTTTCACATCTCACGTTTCAAACATATATATATAAAAATAATTTGATCAGATAATATTTATTTGACCTATAATAAATAATAATAAATTTATTTAAGAGTAAATATAATTATTTATTTATTTTTATTAATATAAATAAATTTTAAAAATATTAATTTATTTATTGAATAGAAACAAAAGTTATAAACACTATTCATTTCTTCTTTCTTTCTGATAAATATTATAAAAATACACACACATATCTCTATTTTTTCCTATCGATCTCAATAAATAGAAAAAAAAATATAGTAAAAATACAATCAATCAAAGCTATAGACTTTTGTTAAGAGTGCAAATAAGTCCCACATATATATTTACATTAGTGCATGTCCCGTGCATCTAATTTAATTATGATTAAAATTGTATTTTATAAAATTTATAAATTATGTGAAAGTATATTTAAGATTTTTTTCTTAATGTGATCAATAATGTAGAATTATTTTTTCTCCAAATTATAATGGATTAATATCAATAAAATTAAAAAAAATTACAATTATCAAAATAAGAATGAAGAGGTAACGTCGAATAAAATTCTAACTCTGTCAAAATAAATAAATAAATAAAATGCTAGTTTTCTCTCTTTTTGTCACACGTTGTTTTCATTTTTAACATCCATTAGGTAGTAAAAATAAAAATAAAAATAAAACCTTTTGCATTACTTTAGATTAATATATCGTAATTTCGTAGAAAAATCTGACTCCGTAATGTACGCCAACTTAAAATAAAATTAATTAACTATATTAAAATTTTAGATTTTTACATAAACTAATTATATATCAATGATCATAGTACTGAATCATGAGTATTTTACAGATTTACAATGAAAGATCCTAATAAAAATTAACGATAAAATAAATCATAACTACTATAAATATTTCTATATAAATATATATTATTATTTTTATTCTATTTCTTTTCGATCCCCATTATTTTATAATTATTCATTTATAAAAAAATCACGATCCATAAAAAAATTTCATAAAATTTTAGAAAATAAATAAAATTATAATTTTTAATCTACAATGGCATTTTAATAAGTTTATTAAAATAAATAAATGAAAACTTAACAAAAATTTATATATTGAGTTAATTTTTAGACGACTATTAAAATCATAAAGCATTTATAATTTTTTAAATAACGAAAAAATATCGATAAATATGTTAAATGTGATGAGAATTCACAATACTTTATTTTAAAAAAGAAAAAAAGGTAGAAAGGCATGGTTCACCGTTTGGGGAAAAGAAAAAATCCAAAAATTGGAAATAGGGAGGTGTGCATGCAATGCCAAGTGCCTCCTACTCCTCCTACTTACACTCTAAAAACACTTTCACCCAAAGACAAAAAATCTCCTCACCATTGAAATGAAATAGTATTACCACCTTTTACACTCTGAACTTTGTACAGTGGGCTCAGAGGATAAGACCTAAATTCATCATCATTCATACCAACGCATTTCGATATCGACAACATCATCATCATTCCAACAACATTAATAAATGTCGTGTTTTTCCATTATTTTTCACATTGTTTTAACTTCATAACTCATTCACTTATACATTTCAGTCCAGCTATATGATGAGTTCAATCATATAGCTCTTTCCACTATCCATGCCATCAACACACACCACAACAAATATGTATTTTCGTTCATGTCAAAATTTACGGTGAATATTAATTAATCATGATTATGCCGTAATTATTAGCTTTGTTTTTTTTAATTTAGCTTTTATTTTTTATAAACGAGGTCAAAATATTTACTACAGTTAAAATTATAGAAATATTTTGGCTATAAATAAAACGACAACGAATATTGATAATTGTAATCAAAACTTATGTTTTCGTATTAATATCATCTAACTGTATTATATAATATCAGTTTACTGTGATTTTTAAGTTGTACTGATTTATAATATGGGAATAATTAATTTTTTTCCTTTTTTGGCGGGGATAGGAGAGACGGGGATAAATCTATCGACTTTGTCTTGAATGATCAAATTTCAATATTGTTGAAAAAAGTTATTAATAGATAAATTAAGTGGTAAATTCTGCTTATAATTATAGATTTTACTATGCACTTAAAAGGATAAAATAAATTGAGTCGAAAATATTATTATTCAAATTTATTTGAAACTTTATCAAGTTTTAAAATTCTCACATTTGAGTTGAGCTTGAATGGATTTTATTCGAATCAAACATGAATTATATTCTAATAATTTAATTTTTTAAGTATATTTTATAATTTTTTTAACTAATCAGATCAACTTTAAATTGGGCTTGGAAGCTTACCGAAGATAAGACTATATATAATTTTGATTTGTTATGTTTATTATTTCTTATAAAATTTGATTCATTATTATATTATTCATAAATTTAAATTTAAAGAAGAATTTAATATATTGATATTTACAAATCTAACGAACATGTTTAAAGAAAACAAAGAAATAAGAAATTAGTGTTTCTAAGGATGATTACACTCCCCTCCCTTGATATTTGGTGTAATTACACGTAAATTCTATGTGGTTGGAATGGAACCCATGAGGTTGCTTCCGTCTAATAAATAAGTTTACCCATTAGTCAAAGTTCACCGAATTTGCTGATATTAATAAAAAATAAAAAAAAATTATTTACTCCCGATTAACTTATTATCGATTCATTGCAGGTCAAGTAAATATTTTTATAACTAAATTATCATCATACGTCTTCACATGTTAATGCATATAAGAAAATATATTTTTACAGTTACAAAGGTAGTTTAGTCGGAAAAAAATTGTATGACATGTAAGTCAGTAATAAGCTAATCGATGGTGAATAACAATTTTCAGTGAATTTTGACTAACGAATGGACTTATTTGTTAGACAAAAACAAACTCAAGGGTATTAGCTGTAGATTTTCAAATCACAAAAAAATTATGTATACTTAAACAAAATCTTAGTCGAAGAGAAACATAATTATCTCTATTTTTAAATAAATAAATAATTTTTGAATAAATAAAAAATCAAATATTACTATAAAAAAATAAATTATATACTCGCATTCGCGAGGACGGTGAGTTTACAATCCACCACATTCTATAACCTTTCTTTTTCATGCATTTCAAATACCGTGAAAAAAAAAAAGAAAAAAAGGTGCGGGTTTTGTCGGTGTCAAAATCAAAGGTCAATATTGACAGCAAAAAACAGATTGAGGACAAAAGGGGAATTCAAAGTATCATCGGATTCCCGTTATCCGGATTCCGGAGCGTGCATAGGTGTCTTTTAAATTTTAAAAAAATAAAAGGAAAAAAAGAAAAAAAAGGATATCCAAAAGAATATTAGCTTATATTATTAATGAAGGTGAGATAGAGTGCACGGGGGTTGACGCGCCTGGAGTAGGTGGAGACGTTACATGATGAGCGGAGGGAATGACACGTGGAGGAATAGATGTGTCCAAGTCTTTTTTATGATGTACAGGCTGTCACCTACCGTCGGCCGGGCGGCGGTAGGGCCGCCCCGTTCACCACGTTCCATCATCTGTGCTTTGTATTTGAATTTTGAATGTTGAAGAAGGGGTCTGTACCTGCACCTGCACCTGCACCAGTACTTAACAAATTTATTTTAACAACCGCAAAAGCTAGAAGGCAAATTTTATTTTTTTCTCATTCAAATAAAAAAAATTAAAATATTAACATATATATTCATTTTTTTTTTATAAATAAAAATCTTGTAGCAGTTCTTCACGAGCGACTGTGAGAGTCGTCCACACGAAATGTCTGAATTGAACCATAATTATTAGGGATAGTTATATTTACATTATTTCTTACACAATTCATTCATAGTTTTTGCATAATTACACATACACTTAGTAGAAACATCAACATCATCTACACAAACTACTATGATTTTTTGAAAAATTTCCAAATACGTATATATTATACAAAAACTATCTGTATTTTTTTATTGCCATGAATTATTTCTATAATTATACAAAAACAGAGATAATTTCTGTGAAAAGACTATATAAAAATATAATTATTCACAATTTATTGTTCA
This sequence comes from Sesamum indicum, assembly GCF_026168435.1. Classification (NCBI taxonomy): domain Eukaryota; kingdom Viridiplantae; phylum Streptophyta; class Magnoliopsida; order Lamiales; family Pedaliaceae; genus Sesamum; species Sesamum indicum. Next base: position 28,456,535 of record NC_142659.1, on the reverse strand, counting down.
AGATCGAGTTTGTAGCTGTCAACTCAATTGAAATACAAAATAGATTAAAAAGGAAACAAAATTATTATTTCAAATTGCAGATTTTATACCATGAGTAAGTGGTATTTAAATCGATTTGATTTTATAATTAATTATGAGAATAGGGACTTTATTCCACTTGGATACCATTCTAGTGGTAAATTATATGATTATTGAAAAGTTCATATAAATTGAGTTATGACTCTCAATCATAATGAGTCAGATATTACCATGTAAATGAAGTAACTGAAAAATGAAAATATTTCCATATAATCAGAAGAGTGTTGGATTGTTACCTTAAGATTCGGTCTCCTGACAGTCACCAATGTTGCGTCTCTTGTACCGCACGGCAAATAGGTTTATTTTTGGAATAACTATAATTTTGATCCTCAAAATTTTTAAATAATTTAAGGGTGTAATTTTAATCTTCGAATTATTATATTTTTAATATTATTAGTTATTCATTAAATAAAACTGTTAAAGTTAGTGTAAGTTTTATTGGAACGGAAAAAAGTAACAATTTTCCTTCCATAAAAATACCATAAAATGGAAGAAAAATGACTTTTTTTTTTTCAATGAAACTTTATTAATTTTAACCGTTTACTTTATGGAAGGATTTAAACATAATAATAATAATAATAATAATAATTTAAGGATCAAAACTACACCATCTGATTTTTAATAACCAAAATAGCATAAATAGCTATATTTGATAACAGGGTCACATAGTTATATTTCAGAGTAATTTAATACATATATTGTCCCAAATTATATTTTATAGAGGGCCAATTGTCAGGAATTATACAAAACCATGCTCCCTCCTAAAATCTCTTGTATGGAATAAATTTCAACGATTAATATTTCTCGTTTCTAGATTGATGGGGTCGAATATTAATTTTTGAGAAGCAAAGTCATCATATATGCTATTTTAGACCGTTTAAACTCTATCAAAGCGAAACTCAGACAAATATTTATTGGGAATTACTTATATTATTTTCTAGGAGCAAATAACTTATAATATTACCTATTTATTTCCTATGCAAGAAGTGGATGATGTGTTATTGCCATATTTATGACATTTGATGATCTTAACGCTATCAATTTATGATTACTTTTCAATAAAGACATTAAAATTTAATGTGTTGTCCAAGTCATGTACATACAGTGAAAAGTACATATCATTCAAATTAATTCAACCCAACATTTTCTATTTTTATTAAAAAATGTCTAGAAAGTTATAGTCAATTTCACATGAGGACCTCTGATTCTACTCTACTTTTTTAAATAAATCATGCACTCTACGCATATAAAGTTATACTCTTTCTAAAATGTATTTGTATTATTAATTATTTATAATAGTAATTTTATGAATAATTTTTTAATCAATATACGATCGAGAATATTGTAATTTTTGCCACTAATAAAATTGTATTTAAAAATATTTTCATTTAATATCCACGGTATTAAAAATTATGCGCTTAACAATTGTTTTTTCTCTTAATCTAATTAAAAATAATTATTGCATTATTATTTATCAATTTTCATTTTTTTTTAAGAATGCAAGAAAACCAAGGGAAAAAGGTTGAAGAAATAAACAAGAGTTGGTCTGCAGTGATTGGTGCGTGGATGGCTCTATATTGCAAGACAGCTTTCCTTATAATGTACATACAAAATTATTCCTTAAACTTTTAATGATTGCATAAGCTTCTGCAACACTAGACTAATACATAAACCTAACCATCTACTAATTCAACCAGAGAAAGAAGATAATTGTGATTAATATATAATAATTGTCATTATGAATAAGTTCAAAAAATAATGTAGGGCCCTTAATTAGATTTTCTAATCATAATGCACCTAACAAGGATCATTAGTTTTAATTCATCATTAATTTCTAAAGTTCCACCATCATAATATTAATTGGTGGGCTGAGTACCGCAAACACACTAAGTTAAATAATAGGCCTAGGATAATTAGTAATTTGTCCGATTTAAATGCGATTTTGCGCGACGGTATTCACTTAGCAGTTTGTGATGATTCTTTGGACATGTCATTTATCTGAATAAATTAATTAAAAAGATTATTGCAAATTGGGATAGGATATTTTCGTTGCAAAAACTAATGTTTCTTGTTTTTTTTGGAATTTAGAACAAGTATTTAATTTGTTTTTTAAATAATAATTACATGATTACATCAATACCTACACGTTCATAAAAATAATAAAAAAAATTATGATTTCAATAAACTCATATAAAATAAGATAAATACCCACATGTTCGATCGAGTTTCAAATTCAAGATCTCAAATTTGTCCGTGGAAATTCAAACTTAACTACTTAAATAAGACAACATTGATAGTTTTTAATGTTAAAATGAATATTAATTTTTAGACAATGTGGGGATTTTCATATATTAATTATTTGGTGAGTGGAGATGACAGGCATCATGTGTTCCTCTTGGAGTATAAATTTTCATTAATAGATACAAAAATGTTGAGAAGAAAACACCTGTCTCTACCCCTCTCTCGAATGGAAGTTTATAGAATTGTCAAATGCTCTTTTTGCGTTGCCCATTCATGAAGTTACGAGAATGGAGTTAGGTGCTTTGATTGCGGACTCTTTTTCCTTCTTCTGTCTTTTCAAATCACTCCAAAAATAATTTGATTATTTTTTATATTAAAAATCACAATAATTTAAAATTCATATTACATTTTAACTACAGTTAATCAACACTCGTTATGATTTTACTTATAACAAAATCATTCGCTATAGTTTTTACTATAAATAATATTCTGGGCATCGTTTTTAAAAAAACAACAATTAATACGCCATTGCGCAGCCCCCATATTAATTAGTGTCTGTCACAGTTTTTAACTTTTACATATGATAACTGGCTAATAAAAAAAAATATATTTTTTTAGTAAATTTAAATTTATATATGAAAACTAGTTAAAATGAACTAAATATTAGAAATATTTCACGGGTCAAGGACCCGAGGTGTCTTGGGATAAAAATACTATAGATTTGAGCTCGAGTTAAACTTAAACTTTTAAATTTTTTATATTCAAATTTTAAAATATACAATATGAGTCTTGTTTTTTTCCAAATAAAGTAAAAAAGTGTAAAAGATGTATATATATAACCGATTATTGGGTATTTATAAATTGAATTTTGTGTGACCTATATATATATCATTAAGTAATTATTAGACTATATTAGCCTATTTTAATAGCATTATATCACAACATTTTAGCTGATGGTACAAAATATTGGCACAAAATTGTCTAAGCCACTTATTCGGCCCATTGTTCTACTTTATTGTGGTATCAGAAAAAAGTCAAATAAAACTTTGAATTAGATATTTAATTGTAGAAAACAATATTTGTACTATTTGATTTGGATATTTGAAATGTTATTATTTGAATAAGATTTCACTAACAACTAATTATTAATCGTTTTTAATAGAATAAATTATACAATTATTGCAAATTCGAACTTCAGAAGCACCTCGCAACGTTTGATTGTGTTAAGATCAATTTTAAAATGTTGCGACAGTACGTGTCTCATTTGTTATGAGTTCAATTATAATATAAATTTATTAATTGAACTACGTATTAATACATGTTAAGAGAGAGAGAGAGTTTCGGACAATTTGGTAACTTATTTAATTTTGGTTCATCCAAATACCACTTTGAAAACCTTATACCTATTTAGTACATGGCCCAGAAAATTTGACAGAAGATCATGACCAAAATCTTGTACTACCATAATTCATCATCAACTGTTTTGATATCTATGTTTTCTCAAGAAACAATACCAGTTAAGATTTTAATATCTTTCAAAGTTTGTGTATAAATGATTTTGTTTTTGCATAGTGGTTAAAATTGAAGTATTATGAACAAGTTTGAGGTCATGTGTTCGAATTTAACCAAATGTATAGATATTTATTTTATTTTATATAGATTTATCATAAATTACTTTGTCATGTTTAATTATATTAATTAATTAATCAAATATCGCTGTAGTCTCAATTTATTAAAATAATTAATTAATAAAATCATATAATTACTACTTTAAAAAAAGAAAAGAAAGAGATGGGCAGAGGAGAGGTCCAATGGGCAACTTATAACATGATAAAAAACTCAGTACAAGAGATTGTTGGATCCAACTCCCAGCCCAACATCTTGTTTTCAGCTTACAACTATGACCACTCCTTCCGGCCGTTCATTTTCGATTTCATTCCATCATTCGATATATTTTATTTTAAAAATTAATTTAATATATTAAGAATTTAAATTAATGAATATATTGAAACGAGATAAAAAATTTAAAAAAATATTACAAAAACTCAAATCTACAGCTTTTAATTTTGAGACCTCATTCTTATCAATAAAGCAATAACTCATTGACGACGTAAATTTAGTTTTCATTTGTATTACTTTGCTTTTTGAGTTAAATAATTATATATGCATTATGTCATGAATATTAATTATTAGTAATCCAGCATTAATAATAAAAAAAATAATTGTTATACAAATATTTGAATGTATTAATAAGATAATGTAAGAAATCAAATAAAAAATTATCAATGTCGGGTACAAATGTTTATGGTGCGTCTCATTTGATTTTTAAAAGTCAATTTTCAGTTTTACAGTATTTCAGACTTAAGCTCGTTTGTTTAGTTCAATCTTATTAAAATGTTCATTTTCATTGAAAATTATGCAACATATTTTACTCAAACAATATTTTTCATACTACCCTCTTAGATCTTATAATTGCCTGATTAAAAAAAAACATGATATGAATGTAGAAACTTTTTCAGTACACCATTCAAATTATTTTCATATTATTTAAGAATGAAAAAAGAAAAAATAAAAGACTATGCATACGCCCAATGCACGTGTGTTTTACTAGTTACTAATAGGAAAATACTAACATAATATAGTCTTTATTTCTTCTAAATTTAAGTAAAAAATTGAGGATATGATGATATAGATCGAGTTTTTAAATTTAACGGATGATTTTGCGTCCACATTTAAATTTCTTGGACAAAAATGCATTTAATAATTACTCAAACACTAAGACGTTGCATTCTGACAGAGTTCTTTTAACCCACGAGAAGACATAGACAGACAATCCCAATCCCTCAAAAACCCTAAAGAGGCGCGCAGTTCCACCATAGTCCACAGTCCACAGCCAATTAGACAGAAAAGAGCGCACTTTCACCTTCACTGGGTGAAATACGGCATATCATCTGTAAATAAATACACAAAACACTTTATTTTAATGAACTGCTCACAGTTTAGTATTTTGCTTCCGCCGGTTTTCGTTCCTCCGCAATTCAGTCGCCTCCCTCTCCTCCACTCTCACTCCTCCGTTTCCTTCTCCACCAACTGTAAGACGGGTTGATATGCCGCCATATGTTTTCTTTTTTTTTTCTTAGGGAGGTTACGATTTGTGAATGTTAGTGAAACTGTGAATATATTTTGATTGACCGGTCTATGTATAGGAGTGGTGGAGCTGGAAATAGGTTTATTATTTTGTGCGTATATATCAATGACGGAGTTCAAATTGAATTGCTGTTGTTGTAAAGATTATATAATGGATGTTCCAATTCAAGTGTGATTGAAGCGGATATATGAGAGGATGAGAGTTTTAAGGACATATTCGGTGTTTCTTTTCCCCCTTAAGCAGTAACTGGGTTTGTTGTAGACGGAGAGCAGTGAAAACTAGTTGCATGCGAATCCAATACTTACTGTCATATCGAAATTAAAGTTGATTGTGATGAGAAAATTTATCTGATATTTTAAGACTCTAATCTGATTACCACAAACATGGGTAACTTTGTGCCGGTGAAAGTTGTAAACAAAAAGCTGGTACTTGTATTGAGATACTCAGGAGCATGATTGAGTTTGTTTTTTGATGGCTTCTATAATCTTTTGACATATTTAATTTCTTTAGTAACCTTTCATGTCAATTTCCTGAGATCAGATGTTACGTTGTACTTGTGCTTTTGTTGATTTTCTTGTGGTTCTCATGAAACTAGACAGGTATTCTTAGAACTTCTCGAAGACTTTTTCTCAGAGCTAAGGCATCGTCCTCAAAGACTATGGCAAACGTAAGTTCATGTAACTATTTATTGAGAAGCTTCATTTCTAAGAAAAACTTGCACTGTATTTGTAGATTCAAAGGCAATTATCAATGCGTAAGCTTAATGCACATGTATATGCATTTACTACACTCAAGGAAACATTGAAACAGGCTACAAATATGACATACCTGTCATAAATTCTGATTTAATGTGTCATCAAACAGGATGAGGTGACAGGTGGAAGTCTTAAGCAACAACTAGCAAAGTTATTTGAAGAATCATTGAGAATAACAGTCCCCGAGGAGTTGGATGTAGATCCTGCAATTGCTCCTTGCCAAAACCCCAAATTCGGTGATTATCAATGGTATTTCTTGTTCTTTATATGTTGTTATGCAAAATTCATTTTCTTACCTGTTTAGTGGAAAAGTGAGTTTGCGTTTAAACTTTTAGTTGATTTCTTAAAATCTTAATACTTATTTGCAATAGATAATCTTTTTGTCCTTGCTACTGTGATATTGCAAGATATGAAACCCTTTCTTGTTACAGCAACAATGCCATGGGCTTGTGGTCAAAAGTTAAAGGGAAGAGCACCCAGTTCAAAGGTCCCCAACCAATAGGACAGGTATGGATGATATATGCTGTTTTACAATTCTCTTTATGGTGTAAGTTTTATAACTAAAGAAGAAAACAATGTGTTATACCATAGTATCAATCATATGTCTTAAGTTGATGCCTTTTGAGACTGGTTAATTAATTTGTTTACTTTATAGGCCATTATGAAAAATCTCCCTGCATCAGAAATGGTTGATTCTTGCTCAATTGCTGGACCTGGTTTTGTAAATGTTGTATTGTCTCGGCAATGGATAGCCAAGGTAATTTACTACTAGAACTTCTCTCTTTTCTTAGCTGACCTTTTCATACTATTGTGTATGAAAAATCTTATTCAAATTGGTGCAGAGCATTCAGAAGATGCTAGTTGATGGTATTGAGGCGTGGGCTCCTAAGCTTCCTGTCAAGAGGGCTGTGGTTGACTTCTCCTCACCCAATATAGCAAAAGAAATGCATGTTGGTCACTTGAGATCGACCATTATTGGAGATACCCTGGCCCGTATGCTGGAATATTCGAATGTGGAGGTTCTTCGTAGAAACCATGTTGGAGATTGGGGGACACAGGTTTGTGATTATCTGCATGTTGTGAGTCCTAGGTGATTATATCCCTGTAACTGTGAGAAGTGATTGATTTTCTTGGTGTGTATAGCTTCTGATTGATTTTTCTTGGCGTGAAAAGCTTCTTTTAAATTGAACAATTATTACTTCGGATGCATAGCTCTTTTAAAGTGGAATATTTCTTTGGATGCTAATGGTTTGAACGGTTTCAGTTTGGCATGCTAATCGAGTACCTATTTGAAAAGTTTCCAAGTGGAGAAGTTGCCAGTGATCAAGCCATTGGAGACCTGGAGGTGAGAGGAAAATTTTGAATATGCTTTGGTACTTACAGAATTTTGGAGTTACATGGGTTTCTTTTCAAGATGAGTTTGGAGAAGAATGGCTTATAAGCTTTGTCCTATTTACCCGAGTGCTGCTTTCTCAGACATTCTATAAGGCGTCGAAGCAGAGATTTGACAGTGACCCCGCCTTCAAGGAGAGGGCCCAACGCGCAGTAGTCAGTCTGCAGGTAAATAATTTGATATCTTAAGGATTGTTGAGGTTGATTCTTTATAGTGTTTGTTCTTTCTTGCCTGAGTTTATCTTCTTGAAGTAATTATACATTCATTTTCTAATTCATCAAAACATTAAAGCCAAATAAATAATGTAAGTGTCTCATTTATACTTTTTGTATGTGATGCTATATCTATGTGTGTGTTACAGGCTGGGGAGGAGAAGTACCGGAAGGCTTGGGCTCATATTTGTGAAATTAGCCGAAGAGGATATGAAAAGGTTTATCAGCGGCTTGGAGTTCACTTGGAGGAAAAGGTACTGGACTTGCTCTGTTTTAAGTGCCGTTGCTGATTTATTTGAAGCTTTTGGTAAATATACAACATGGTCTCTGTAATGTCTGCATTACGCAATTCATAGAAGTATCAAGATGATGACTAACGTACTGTAGTTTAGGTGATTATGCCCAACTGCTGATGTCTTTAAGGTGTGGTTGTCTCCTATTTAATTTCTTTTCTGATGATATAAAATATTAATTTATTTCAGTACATTTTCCTTTTCACCAAGGAGAAAGCTTTTACAATTATTGAGATGTCTATGGGCTTCTATGGAATGTGCATTCATACAAGTCTTTGTTCCTTTTCACCAGGGGGAAAGCTTTTACAATCCATATATTCCTGGGGCTCTGGAGTTATTGAGTAAACAGGGATTAATTGAAGAAAGTGAAGGTGCACGTGTTATCTTTATTGAAGGGAAAAATATACCACTTATTGTTGTAAAGAAGGATGGTGGGTACAACTATGCCTCAACTGATCTTGCTGCTTTGTGGTGAGCCAGTTTTCTTTGTTCCCTCATTTTTGGTTCATGGAAGTTTTCTCTAATCCTTTCTGATTCTTTCTGTTGAGTGTATATAGTACTTGCTGAGAGAAGTCTTTTCATGGTTTAGAATAGTTTCAGATCATCTGCTGAAAGCTTTTTTTTTCTACCTATCTTTCCATATTTATACTGGCGCCGCCTCCATCATCACCATTATTGCTTGATCAAATGTTGATATGTCAGTCACTTAAACTGATATCAAAACTTCTACTGCAAATTTTATACTGCTTCTGCCATGTAACTTGTGGAAATTGCTTTTTGTTACTAGACTTACACTTCTTCAATGTATAGGTATCGACTAAACGAGGAAAAGGCTGAGTGGATTATATATGTAACTGATGTTGGCCAACGAGAGCACTTTGAAATGTTCTTTACTGTAAGTTAGACATCTGAATATGGCAACCTATACATGGCGCATCATGTCTTTATTTTAGCAGACTCATATATGAGTTTTGAGGCTAAAGAGCTTTTTGGAATGTTCTCAAGGCTGCCAAACGGGCTGGTTGGCTTCCAGCTGAGGAGAATAAATATCCCAAAGCTAGCCACGTAGGATTTGGGCTTGTTCTAGGAGAAGATGGAAAACGATTCCGTACTCGCAGTACTGAGACTGTCAAACTGGTTGATTTACTTGATGAAGCTAAAAGTAAATGCAAGGCTGCTCTAATTGAAAGAGGTTGGTTGCTTTATGTTTGTCCAGACAACTACCAGGTCACCTAGGAGGCCCAAAACTATATATTACTTTGTTATTATATCATGCTACTTATGGTCTGAAATCTGAACCTCACAAGTGCATCAAATGTATGCCAGGGAAGGCTAAAGAGTGGACTGAAGAGGAGCTTGAGAAAACTGCTGAAGCAGTTGGATATGGGGCTGTTAAGTGAGTATCCTTCTTTATGCCTCGTTTTCCTGATAAATTTTGTTTCCAGCCTAAGTAGATACAAAAGAATGCTAGCTGCTTAGAAACTTGATCCAACATGAGATCCCAAAAGCAGGGGCATATGCACCAGCCCGTTTGTTTTGACGGAAAGGTCGCTACTCTTCCTGTAATTTTTCCTAACAGGACCTCTGAAGAAAGTATCAATTCTTTTGTATATAAAACAGATATGCTGATCTGAAGAATAATAGAACGACCAATTACACCTTCAGTTTCGACCAGATGCTCAATGACAAGGTGTGTTCATCGACTACTATGAGTTTTATAACATAGAAATGATACTAGTAATATTTTATGGTTTAGCAATATGAAAAGAGTATTGTTTTTGCCTGAACTTCTTTCTTAAACATGTTATTGTAAGTCATTTTTATGTCATATGGTTAGTGAAGTATTGTTATGGATTTTAAATTAATGAAAGCTGGTTTTGATACAATTGTCCTTACTTTCTTGTGGCTACCTTAGCCTCCTGTTTAACTCTATGTCATTCTTTCAATTTATTCCTTGTTGCCTTGTTCCTTATGAGCAGGGAAATACTGCAGTATATTTGTTGTATGCACATGCTCGGATCTGCTCAATCATCAGGAAATCGGGGAAAGATATAGAAGAATTGAAAAAAGTAGGCCAACTCTCTTCCTAGTTCTAAAATACCAACTGTTTGATGTTGTGTAATTAACTTTAACCTTCAGCAAATATTTCTATTTTGGCCATCTTCAGTTTTATCTTTTTATCATCAATTATGCGATCTAGGCTTGTGATGACTGGCTTAAGAAACCCTGAAGTGGTCAAAAGTTTTAGAAACTTTAGATGAACTTAAAAAAGGACTTTATGATTCACAACTTTGGTTCTTGCTTATATTGATTACAGACTGGGACGATAGACTTGGTTCATCCTGATGAACGTACGCTAGGACTTCATTTGCTCCAGTTTGCAGAGGTAATAAGACTGATTATGGATAGTCCCGTCACTATTCGCTCCTTGTTCCTGGATCCTAAATACTTACTACTTGGCTTGTTAGTATATTTGCCTTTGGTCTTACTGTGATTCTACCTTCTCAGGTCGTGGAGGAGGCATGCACTAATCTTTTGCCAAATGTGTTGTGTGAATATTTGTACAATTTATCAGAAGACTTCACAAGATTTTACACCAACTGTCAGGTATGAAGAAGCCTTTAATTAATATTGCACAAAAAGAATAAAGTATCACAGTCCATGCTCCAGGATGAGAATCTTGAATCATAAATTGGCATCTCCTTGTACCGCCGTTATTGATTTCCTCTTCTTGTCTGAACTTTGAAATTTTGTTAGGTCGTTGGATCAGCAGAGGAGACAAGTAGACTCTTGCTGTGCGAGGCAACAGCAGTTGTCATGAGAAAATGTTTCCATTTGCTTGGAATTACTCCTGTTTACAAAATTTAAGCCACCCTCAATTTTTTAATTTGAAACTTGTGATTTTCCAATCAGAAAAGTTATTTATCATTTTAGGGGAACTTGACTTTGTAAATTAAACTCAGTAGACTCTGGAGGATTTATTTATATGATGCTTACATGTAACTAGAAAAGAGCTTTAGCCGGAAAGGGAATCTAGGTTCGAAGGTATCATCAACTGCATCCATTTGGCTGCTTTATACAAGGAGGAACGTGTTGAAATTGTCATACTTACAAATATTTCATTTTGGCTCTTCTTTGATGTTCATAATGTACCAATTTAGTTTTCACTAATCACTTTACCTTTTGCAAGTAATCAATGTTTTCTTTTGTTGTATGAGAAATTGTGTTAGAGGTACCATAATGATAAGTCGCTGGTAGGTGTAAAGGCCCAGCAAAATACAGCTGAGGCAGGATTTATGCATTTGTTGAGTTGGAGGTACAAGACTGAGAAAAATCTTGTGAATGAAATGACGATGCAGATAAGAGGTATGTACTAGTGGTTGAAATGAAAAAAAGAATGTAATTATAAAATGATTAAGAAGATATTTAAATAACTATTTTGGACAGTTGTTTTTTGGAAAAATAGAATGGATTAAAGGGTGAAAAAAGGGTAAATTGGGGTAATTTAAAGTTGGTACAATGAAAGATTTTTTTTTTTTTTTTTTTTAATTTAAGTAGTTGTTGTTGCACGCAGTTTTGTATAAAAAAGAATTATGATGTGAAATAGAGTGGAAAAAATTGTGAAAAAAACAATAATGTTGAGAGAACGAGAGGAAAAAGTCTTTTAGAGATAATAATCGTGATGGAGAGAAAGTATATTGGATTATAAATTTAATAAAAATATAAAAAATTGAAATGAGAAGAAAGATGGAGAAGTAGGATGAGAGAGAAACAATGAATTAGTGGGTGATATAAAAAAATTATAATTATGAAATAATTAAAAAAATTTTTATTTTTATTTTAATCAATTTGTTTTTTAGAAAAACAAAATGAATCAAAAGGCAAATTTAGGTATTGAAACCATAAAAGATTTTTTTAATAAAAGTATAGTGTATATATATATATATATATTAATTAATACGTCGTTCAATTAATAAATTCATATTATAATAGCATAAATCAGTGTTCTTTTTGTAGTCAAAGCCCGCCAATTTCGAGACCTCGAAAGCCCCTGCCGACGACCGCTATCTTCGCCGCCGGGCTGGTAGTAATGGACTTCAATTCATCCGACGCCGCTCTCTGGAGAGAAGCCCTCGGTTACTACGAAGCCGTAATAAAAACCCTTGGGAAACCGGACATCATTTCCCTTGATGATTTCTACCGCAAAGAGCTACCAAATCTCCTCCACCAACGAGACCCTAATCCCTACATCACCACCGATGAGCTCTCTAGACTCATGCAGTGGAAGCTCGCCCGCGGCAAGTGGCGCCCGCGCTTATTATCCTTCGTTTCCTCCTTAGACGACGTCGTGGTGCGGGACACCTCTGCGAAGGCCTTTGCTTCCTTGCCTGATGTTTCGAAGGCCATCACAGAGTTAACCGTCTTAAAGGGCGTGGGTCCAGCCACCGCCTCCGCTGTCCTCGCCGCCTATGCGCCGGATGTCGCGCCGTTTATGTCCGATGAGGTACTTATTCGAGAATAACTATCGATAATGAAGTTTTTGTTTCATTTTTCCAACTGGTGAGTAGAAATTTTGGGGTTATTTCTAGCGCCCCATAATGAGGTGCTTCTAGGCTGTTGAAAAAGTAATTTTGGATGAATGAACGATTGACTTTTCCATATTTTTTCACGGGAGTGTGTTCATCTATCATGTATGAATGTTTGGAAATTTAGGCAACGGTGGCTGTGGTTGGGGACTCGAAGGATTATTCGTTGAAGCGGTATATGGTGTTTGTGGAGAAGATGCAAGCCAAGGCAAAGGTTGGTTGAATTATTTGTTTCTCCATCATTTTTCAGCTGAATCAGTCTTAAGGTTTACAACTTGGACTTACACTTATATTTTGACTGTTTGAAAATTTTAGATTCCACGGAATGTCAATCAATTAGCTTCCCTTGAATTAGTTGGAATTAGAACATATATTCTTAGATCTCTACTGATGCATCGAAATGCATTTGGAGATCATACTAGTGAACAAGATCCAGAGTTTTTAATCCTCTGGTTGAGAACTAGAAAATATACCATTATTATTCTCCAATCAGTGGTAGTTTTCAACAATTATGTGTTAGATGGTGATGAATTGGAAGCTCGTGATCCAAGCACACTTCACATGTCAAAAACTAGAAATCTTCGTTCTTTAACTTGTACAAAAGTCCTTTTCACAATGTTGAGGCGTATTTATACTATCTCAAGCAATTCATGTAAAGAGGTGTAAAATCAATTTTACCGCTCCATTAATCACCTACATGCAGATACAATTTCCCTTTGTTAGGGCTCAGTAAATACAAGTTTATTAAAAAATATGTGGTCTCTTTCTCCTCATGCTTTTGTGGAAATAGCTTTTCTGCCCTTCATGAGATTTTTGCCCCCATCAATGTCCATCTCATTGATCTTTGAAAAAGATAGATTTGTTGCTTTGTTTCTGCTTTTTGTGCTTTTGTGCTTGAACGGTGCTTTATTGATTCCATCTGCTCGTTTAGTTAGAGGGACTGCTTCCATTTTCACGAATCAGCCATTTCTGATCAGTCTAGATGAATTCTTTCATCAATGGGCATGTAGTTGTGATAATGAAAGAGTGCTTTTAATATATATTGATCGGAATATATTGAAACTGCTGGGATTTTACATTTTCCTTTGTTAATTCCCAGTTCTTTCAGCTATCCACCAGAACTATTTTATCTCGGGTATTATTATGTGAAATTCTCATCCACACCAGGTTTTTACATGAAATGCTTTTTCGTTCCCTAAAACTCTTATAATCTGCTGTTGTGTGTTCCCCACTAACTATTAATGAGAAACCTTTCGCCAATATTTCTTTCAGGAACTATCTACATTGGAGGATCAATTCACACCGTCAGATGTTGAAAGGGCTTTGTGGAGTTCCACCGTAGGTGCCAAAATGAGAACCATTTCAACGAAGCCAGACAAAGTTGATAAGGAAAAGAAGTCCCAGAGAAAGAGAAAACGATAGATCAGGGTGAATACTTGGTTTAACCCTGTGTAGATCCTCTATTTACTCTGTAACTATATCCGACTATCCTACTCTTGTATCCTTCTGTGAGGGGACGAGCCTGCTAGTTTTGGTCCTCAGTGTTTCTTAACTCCGCTGCCTTGCCTTGTCTATATCTATGTCTAATGCTGATGCAGTAGAACAGATGAGCGATTCCTCCCATCATGAATCCGTTTCCAGCAGTGATGCACACTTCCACTGTTGAAAAGTTTCATATATTCTATTTCCTTACAAGATTCAATGAACAGACAATAGAGATATGGAGAAAATAAGTCTTTTATAATATTTAAGAAATTAAATACAACATACCGCCTTGTTGATAGTTAGAGGTACACTTTATTGCTGGACATGAGGGTTGTCTGTGTTTTTAGTTTGTAGCTAATTATGCACACAGATCAAGCTCCTTGCTAACTTTTCAAATACTATTACCTTTTAGTTGGTTTTCACTAGAACGAACCAAATAATTAAGAATTTCAAACCCTCAAATAATATGTAAGATTGGAAACTTTATATGACCATATAAAAGCGCGGGGTCCACTGTCATCAAGAATTTGTTTTTGACATCATTAAACCATCCAACATCAATATTAGAACATACTAGAAAAATCCAAAGTCCAAGCCAAACAACTCGAACTTGCAGTCTTTTATTATAAATAAAACAATTCCAAATCTATATATTTCTTTTTCTTTTTCAAAAGAAATACTTATATGAATCCAACCAAATATACGCATTGCTTCTTCTTTTTGAGTTGTGTGGTGGGAGTCCATTTTAACGATTTTGTCCCCATGCTTTCGCCAATGCTGTTATAATAATACCTCTCGTTTCCTATCAATTTCCAGATCAAGATAATTGATAATTCTTTATCATTGATACGCCAAACTATGCCAGCCAGGCGCTGATTCGCGCTCAAAACCGAAGACAGCGAATATATTCTCTTCCCAGTCGCAGATACATCGTCGTCGTGTTGTCGCCGGAACCTCTCCGGCGACAGTTAGTTCCTTAAGCTACCTGCATTGTCCGGAAAAACGATGGATCTTGCACTTCTGGGCTCTCTTTTCGCTGCCCTTTTGGGTTTCTTCGTCTTCTGTCGTTATGGGCTGTCAAGAAAAGATAAAAAGGATTGTTCGCCGGGGAATGGAAATAACGCCGCCTCCGCCTCCGCCACCTCTACCACTACCACCACCGATTTTGATGGCGGAGACGTCTCGAGGGACGGTGGGTACGATGTCATCATTGTTGGTGCTGGTGTCGCTGGCGCTGCTCTCGCTCACACTCTTGGAAAGGTGACCTTTTTTTATTTAATTGCTTGGGTCGTGATTTGAAGAATGCATGTGTTATGTAATATTCTTGATTTTCTATTCATTAGTGCGTTAGTAGATTTTGGCGTACCCGTACTATGAAAATGCTGAGAAGATGAACGAAATCATTTTGAGATTTGAAAATTTCGATTTATGCTATGAATTTATGGTTAATGAATCAGTGTCTATGGATGTTCAGAAGTTTTCGTTCTTCTGTTTTGATCTTCATTTGAAGTTTTTTTATTCGGGCTGTTTTCCTTGTATGGCTTACTTGTCTGTCTACTCGTACTACGATGATCACTATTCTTATTAGGAATTTGGTGGGTGCGGCAAATTTTTATTAGTTTACGTAGATTGTTAAGATGCTACTTTGTTTTGAAAATTTGTCTGTTCAATTAAGCAGAAAGATCTGAGTGATTAGGAGGCCAACCACTGCAGAAACATTAAAAAGTTCTGATTTTCTTCTCTTTTAGATATTCTCATTTTGGGAGTTTCTGTTAAATATATACTTAGCTGCAAAGATTTTATGATATGATTCCAGGAAGGGCGCAGGGTTCGTGTCATTGAAAGAGACTTGACTGAGCCTGACCGAATTGTTGGAGAACTCCTACAACCTGGTGGTTACCTGAAGCTGATTGAGTTAGGACTGGAAGGTAGTTTTTGAATCTCGTACTGGTTATTAATGCTTGATTTACAATTTTCATTTTTGAGTTTGCAGTTATTGGTGGTTTAATGTTTCTTCTCCAGATTGCGTGGAGGAAATTGATGCTCAGAGGGTATTTGGGTATGCTCTGTTCAAGGACGGAAAAGCCACTCGGCTCTCTTATCCTTTGGAAAAATTTCATTCTGATGTATCTGGGAGGAGCTTCCATAATGGACGCTTTATACAAAGAATGCGTGAGAAAGCTGCATCTCTTCCAAAGTAACGTCTCTACCCTTTTCCCTATCTTGAAAAGAAAAGTAGCAAATGCTTCATGATAATGTTGTATTGGATGAGGCACATGGATTGTTGGTTTGTTCCCATGATCTTATCTACCTCTAACCGAGTGGTTGGAGGGATGGGGATTGGTGGTAGGTTGGGTAAAACCAGTCCAACCAGACTTTGTAGAGCATCAAACTCCAATGAAAGAGTGTATGTCACTGCTCTGATCTCTTTCAGCATATCCCTTTTAAATTGATAGTCAAACTTTGTCTCTTTTCTTGTTGTAGTGTTCAACTGGAGCAAGGAACAGTCACATCTCTTCTTGAAGACAATGGAACCATAAGAGGAGTACAATACAAGACAAAATCTGGCGAAGAGTTGAAAGCTTATGCACCTTTGACCATCGTCTGTGACGGCTGCTTTTCC
Organism: Sesamum indicum; assembly: GCF_026168435.1. Taxonomy (NCBI): domain Eukaryota; kingdom Viridiplantae; phylum Streptophyta; class Magnoliopsida; order Lamiales; family Pedaliaceae; genus Sesamum; species Sesamum indicum. Next base: position 28,439,721 of record NC_142659.1, on the reverse strand, counting down.
AACTTACGACGCTCCCTTTGTAATCCAAAGGTGAGGCTGACCGGCAGGTCTTGCCTTGCTCTTAGATAGTGCCTTTAGCTGGATCAGTCATCAACTATTATTAAATGTTCATATGTCTACTGTTAGGCATTTCTTAGTTTGCGGCTGTTTTCATCTTCTTCTTGTTCCATATCATTTGGTTTCGCTCTTAATGTAATCTGTTACTCTGCTCTCAGGTGGATATCCCGTCTTGTTTTGTTGGTTTGGTCCTTGAGAACTGCCAACTTCCTTTTGCAAACCATGGGCATGTCATCTTGGCAGATCCATCACCAATCCTGTTTTACCCCATCAGCAGCACAGAAGTTCGCTGCTTGGTTGATGTTCCTGGTCAGAAGGTGCCTTCTGTATCAAATGGTGAAATGGCCAACTATTTGAAGACTGTAGTGGCTCCGCAGGTAATATTTCCTTTTCCCGATTATACTTTTATGCTTGTTGTAGAATAGTTATTAATCATAATTTTTGAAATCGATTATATTCTTGGAACGTGACTATCACCTCCCTTGATTCTTGTAGGTCCCTCATGAACTGCATGATGCTTTTGTTTCTGCTGTCGATAGAGGAAATATAAGGACAATGCCAAACAGAAGCATGCCGGCTGCTCCTCATCCCACTCCAGGGGCTTTGCTAATGGGGGATGCTTTCAACATGCGCCACCCATTGACTGGTGGAGGAATGACTGTGGCCTTGTCAGATATAGTTGTATTACGCAACCTCCTTAGGCCTCTGCACGACCTGAATGATGCATCTGCTCTTTGCAAATATCTTGAATCCTTCTATACTTTGCGGAAGGTCAGTAAAACTTGTTGTATCCAACTTGTCTAAGTTCAAATGAATATAATACTAGTTGGTTATCCTAATATATGCATCAACTGCTGGTCTCATAATGTGGATTAAGAAATAATAGCTATTGGCACAACAACAATTTTACCTGTATAATTTTCCCCATAATTAGTATGCTAACTGAGCCTGTTCTTTGAACCATAAAGTCATTGACTCACTTCAAAATTTTATCTGCAGCCTGTGGCAGCCACAATCAACACATTGGCAGGTGCCCTTTACAAGGTTTTCAGCTCTTCACCTGATCAAGCACGAAAGGAGATGCGCCAGGCTTGCTTTGACTATTTGAGCCTAGGAGGCGTATTCTCCAATGGACCAGTGTCTTTGCTTTCAGGTTTGAACCCTCGTCCTTTAAGCTTGGTTTGCCATTTCTTCGCAGTGGCTATATATGGTGTTGGCCGATTACTGTTACCTTTCCCGTCACCCAAACGAATGTGGATTGGAGCCAGATTAATATCGGTAAATCCATTTCCTCTCCTCATCATTCATCTTGTGTAGCATGTCTCAATTTTCAACATCTGAGTTAAGGTTTTTTGAACCAGGCTGCATCAGGTATAATATTTCCTATCATCAAGGCAGAAGGGGTCAGGCAAATGTTCTTCCCAGCAACTGTCCCTGCTTATTACCGTGCTCCTTCTGCTCACTGAATGTCGCTCGAGCAAAAGCCGGAAGAACAGCAAGTCCATGAACGGCAACTTAGTACTCCCAATCTGTCATATTTTTTGCAACTAGTTCCCTTGTTTCCGTTATCTTGTTGCATTAGTTATTTGTTGTATTTGGATGTTGTGATGCTGACAAACACAAATAGGAACATTTTGGCCGCCAGCAATATCTTGTCTTGTTGAACACTTTCTTCAAGAAAATAACAGTTGTATCCATCTAAGTACTTGGATTCACTTCAAAGCGCATTAAGTAACTGAGCATTTTTCATGTGGATTATGCCAAGAAGTAGCTCAGAGAAACACTTGATGCGAAATCAAGCAGCAACATATGTTTGGACTATTCGGGAGCATCTTGATAAAACTTGTTTTTCTGTGCCAGTTTTCATCCGTCTGAGCAGCCTTCTTGTCCCACTTTTTAGGGGGAAAAATTTACAATGAAGTTAATTTTAATGAGAAGGAAAAAATAAAAAGATTTTTCACTCATTGCTGTTATTTGAACAAATGCCTAAAAAGTGATGAAAGAACGTGCACGATGAAATTAATTTGTTAGTATGATGTGATTGATGATAAATTCTGATGACGATATATCTGTATAAGCAGACATGCGTGCACAACTATTGTTTCCGCTACATCAACCTTGCAATACATAAATTTAATGAATATAGGACTGAACTTCACTGCATTAGTAAATCATATCTTTCTCACTGTGTTGGAATTGTGGTAATCAAATTGTTGATAATACGACATATTTCGTTACAGAAATTCGAGCGAGAAGGAGAATATATGGGATCATATATTTGTAATCGATCAGATATTACATATGCTTATTTCTGTTACACAACTGCAAATTCTATGCAAGCAGCATAACCTATAATTTTTGCCCAAACTCCAAAAAGTTCAGCCAGATTCTTTATCATGACTGTCAAGAAAGCCACTCTTGGTATAAAGATCAGACGGTTTCTGGAAGCAATTGTCATCTCAGGAGATTCTGCAATGGAAAACGGCAGGGTGCTCGAGCGAAGTTATTGATGCCTATTGTTCTTTCTTTCTGACTTGATAGCCTCGTAAGACACCATAACTTCCTTGAATTTTGTTTCAGCAAATTCTGCAGATGTAAACAAGTGACGTGGGCATTGCAATTTATCAATCAGATGAATGATAAACAGCTCAGGAAAATATTTACTCGATCTGTCATGAATTTACCACCTTTGTTGTCCTGATTCTGATCAGGGTGAAACTGCTTCGCCTTTGCTCTGAAGGCTGACTGCAGAGGAAGAAGATATTAGAGGAAGTAGGAGACAGGAAAAATGACCTGTTAAAATAACAACCGGAAATGTAAAGTGCGAGTACAGATATTTGAAGTAGTAGCAAAGCATAGGTGTCATCAACCGCAATAAGATCATCACAAACCAAGAATTAGTGGTAAAGCACATGTAAGCTCGCACTTGAGTATGGTGCATCGCACGATGAACATGTGATTAGCATATCATTCATAAAGTGTACTATTCAGCATTGCAAAAGCAGTTTGATTGCTGTTTCACCTGAAATAGGTCTGTGGAGGAAAGCAATATATTTTCGTTCTTGAAAAGTGTTGCAGATTGCATGTGATATATCTTTTCATTTGTCAGCGGTTATATGATCCACATGGGTGAGAATATATTAGCGAATACCTTTATCTCGTCATCTGTGTAGGGTGTTGACCTCAGCCTGCAAGAATGGAATAGACAGTCGAAGTGGTCAACTTCCATATGCATGTGTTGCTCATCACAGAGACCCAAAGTGACATGAAGGATTCTATAATAAGACCACATGCCATAACTAAAAAGAAAGACAAAGCGCAGCAAATATATTATTCATGTAATCAGTATGAATCATTGTCGAAGACCGTAAGACATGCATAATATACATGGCTGTCTATGAGAATCAGACACTTTTATCCAGTGCAAGAACAGGCTTTTACTGCAGAAAATCATTTCCACTACTGCTGCAAGAAAGCATGGGCTGCAAGGCGGAACCAGAGCATATTCTCCCAGTCCTTACATATAAAGTGATACCAATGGATGACTATATCAAGATAATATTAATGCTATTACTGCATTATGAAATCAAATGATCAGCAAATTCTTAAAGTCTCCTTCATACAGTATGTCTATGCATGCCGCACATCCAGGGCCAAGTCAGGTCTTAACCCTGTCCGAACAGAATTCTTGTTAAATAGACTAGAGAAATTGATACATCAGCCATGGATGACTATGTCAAGATAATATTAATGCCATTACTGCATTATGAAATCAAATGATCAGCAAAATCTTAAAGTCTCATTCATATATTATGTCTATGCATGCTGCACATCCGGGGCTAAGTCAGGTCTTAACCCTGTCCGAACAGAATTCTTGTTAAATAGACTAGAGAAGTCGATACATCAACCATGGTTTAACCCAAATTATGCAATCTGTCAATTCAGATATATCTTGTTTTTCACTATACCTGTCGAGTCCAAGGACAGAGTAGTGATGTGATAATGAAGCGCTTGCACTGGCCTTAGGTGTCTCCCTAAAATTACTACCATGATCTCTGAATGAAGTATCTTCCTTCCAGTACCAATCATTCCTCTGGAAATGTTGATGATATGCACCTGGACCATGTTGTTGCCAGCTGTCATAACTCCTTTTGGATTTATTTCTCTCCCTGTTGAAAACGCTTTGCATACGCCGAATTCGTTCCTACAAAAAGCAGACGACCAATATGATAATACAGCTAGTTATCTTCCACAAATTTCCAGCAGCAACGTAAACCAGTACTGCAGAAACTCGAAGATGAGAAGATCTTTTCTTCAGTAAAAGTATCATTTACTTTCTTTCTCTGAATTATGGAAGGCAAGGAGCTAGCTTTATTTCTCAACAGAAGAACAATCAATACTCACCTTATTTTCTGTTTGCAGGTCCAAGCAATTAAGAAAAATAGCGAAAGGAACTCAGCAAAGAAGACAATAGCAAACTAAAGTATTAAATCCTCATTTTTCCAAGTTTTTGAGATCCTCTTTATAAATCGATATTACTTTCCGGTTAAAATATTATCATATTCCTTAGAAGAGAAGTTTCTGTCTCCTGTATTCTACACGAAGAGGCTCCTGTTTAAAAGGAAAAGCAAATAATAAAAGAGGATATACAAGGAGAAATCCTGAAGCTGATAATATCGTGTAGCTTACAATCTTCAGCTAGACCAACTCATGCTGCCACCCATCTTTATTTCGTATAACATGAATAAACACTTGGAATAACTTATGTTAAACACACCAATATAGAGGGCTAAAATTTGGAATTTGAAAAACCTGAACATTTTCAAATATTGGAAAGAGAAATAGACCAACTTTCATCTTAAACAAACTAACTAAACGACAACTAAACAAATAACAGTCCATTGGTTATTTCAAAAGAAGAATGAAAACAGCTCAGAAACAAATCTCACCACTCTCTCCATTTCTGCCTCATGTTCTTCTCGCATACGACGGTTATACCTTTTCCATGCTTCCTCTCGAAAACTAGTTCGAAAAGGACGCCCATTCTTCCAAGATGACTGAGACCTGCTCAACTTTTGCAATCACATAACATTTTCAATATATCTATTAAAAATAAGTTATCAAACAGAATATTTGCTTTCACATGCAAGATTAGTATTAAAGTTATTAGCAGACTAAAAATTCAACAAAGAAGCAATGCAGATGAATATTACCTGCAAGTAGATCCAATCAACTGTGCTTCGCAATTGGGTAACCTGCCACATTGATTAGAAAAATTCAAAATCAGTTCAGAGAACTGTACCAGATGCACAAAAGGCACAGTGTTCAACTATAATATTTAATACATATGCACAAAGTGAAAAGTAATTAAAAAAATTTCCATTCTTCTTCAATGAATTCATATGGCATTATTATTCCAGACAGTCCTTACTCAACAGCGTTTTCTATATAACAATACTACTTTGCCGCTTTAGCCTAGTTTTATTTGTTATATAATGTTTAGGTTATCGGATAAGACAATACGGCCTCAGCAAATTCGTAGTTGGTCACTTCTTTACTGTATTTTTCCGAGCAGTCTTCTCCACCCACAAATTTATCTTATACATAGAGCTTCATCCCAAATAGAAATAACACTTTTCCATCTCCATCACGTCCACATCAAGAAATGCAAAGGGAACATAAGATCGCAAAAATATGCATCCACTGGAAAAAAGAAAAAGGAGAGACAATAAAGGTCCATTTCTTTGATGACTGAAGATGTAAACATGGGTAACGGCAATGCTCTAAAGTAAGAAAGCATGTGAATAAAAACTAAAAGACCCCCCCCCCCCCCCACCCAAGGAAGGATGCACTAGAAAAGGCATAAGAGACGTTCACTTAAATTCTAGCACCCAAGAAATTGCTGAGACTTACTCCTAATTCCTGCAGCTGTTCCGATTAGCATACATTGAATAATAACTTACTAAAATTGTCAATTTAAACTTCGAATACCAATTCAAAGACTTCACATTCAAGCCTCTGCATTTCCTTATTCTAGTGGTGAAAAAGTTTAGACTCCATTTCCAGAAATTTCCCTCATTATGCAACAAACAACAACTCAATCAAGTTCAGAAAGGAGAACAGAATCCTCAACAATATCACTCTCCTTCTAATGCAGAAACAAAAGACAAGGGAAAACGAATCAGAGTAAAAAAAAGAGAGAGATAGAGATTGAAAGAAACAAAAGAAGCTTACGGCGAAGGTGGTGGCAGTGGCTCCGATTAATCCAAAAATTAGAATTCCCCAGAGCCTCATCTTCTCTTCTTTCTCCTGATAACCTCTGTCTGGATGTGGCGAGGGATTATCCCAACTCCTTTTATCACCCTCATCCCTGTTCATTCTTCTCTCTTCTTCCTTGTTCTTGCACCGGTAGTGATCAATTCAAGAACTTGGATCGAGATTAAAGTAACTAGGATGATTGAACTGAAAACACTGAAGCATGGCTTCCCAGCTCCTAATTGAATCTTTTCTTTTACTCTCCCTCTCTCTCTTTCTCTCTCTCTTCGATATCTAATTCAATTTTCGTATATGAGAGTTAGATTCCAATGAGAACTGGTTTTCTCCTTCGGCAATTGGCCATTGCCCATTGGATTGTTTTTTGAACGGCTACTTACTGTTTAATTGCATTCCGAAAGTAATAATCCTACAAAAATTAAATAAAATAATTCTCCATATATATTAAAAATAATTATATGATAATCATACAATATTAATAAATTAAATTGAAAAATACGATTAGACGAATCTTATTCTATTCGAAAAACAAGTAATTAATTAATGTATCGATACATTTATAATCTTGTCTTCCAATATAAAAAAAGAAGTCAATTCTTACACATATTAAAAAAAAAAAGAAAAATCAAATTGAATCGAATGCATTATAATTTAAGTATGTCTTAATTTCTAATGAATCTTAAAATTTTGTTTGGTTATTAAATTTAAATAAACTTTAATTAAATAAAATTTTGAGTAATTTAATTTGTTCAGACATATTTTTTTATTCTTCCAATAATTAACTCAAAGTTAAAAAATTATGAAACAAAAAAATATTTGGAAAATCTAATTCAAATGGGCTTTCACCTTTCAAATTAATTATTAAACAATGTAATTTATAAAATAATCACATTTACGCTCTTAATTCATATTTATTTGTACAAATTATTTTTATATTTTAATATTTATTTGTACCAATTATTTTTATTTTACATAATATAAAAATCATCCAGGATATTTTTTTTTAAGCAATCATCCACGATAACTGAAAAGTAGGAATAATTTATCTAATTATATTAATTTTTTGAAATGTATCTGTAATTTTCAAGAAAAGAAAAAGAATAATTTATATAAATAAATATGAATAATTTAATAAATATATGTATAATTATTTAAAAATAATAATAATTTGTATAAATAGATGATGTAATTGTAATTATCTTTAATTTATTCTTCATAGCTAATAGTTTTAGCTTCCTAAGTAAAATGGAGATTTGGGCTTTTTCTCTAATAGCAGCACAAGTGGGGAAAGGCAAAATAGCAGCAATACAGTTGGATTCCAGCAGCCGACTCAACGCGCCAATTGCCTTTTCTATTTTCCCCACACTCCCCCTACTTCACTCCAAAACCCACTTTACATCCAATCCAGAAAAAGCTTACATACATTGTTGAACCTGCAACTGTACTCTTTCTCACAAGATTTACCCACCAAGATTCAAGGATCGTGTGTCTTCTATCAATCTTCATCAACATATCAATAGGGTCTCCCTTTGTTTTCGCTTTCCTGAGTGCTTCAAGATTCAGGTAGCAGTTTTTACTCATCAAGATTCAAGAATCGTTGTTCCGCTGAATCTTCGTCACGGTATCAATAGGGTCTCTCTCTCTCTCTCTCCATTTGTTCTCTCATTCTTGGGTGCTTCAAGATTCGAGTAGAACTGGTTTTTCCCTTTTGGGTTCATTTCACGCCACATTTAATAATACTATTCAAGTATAGAGTAAGCTGCAAATCAGCTCTGTTCGGGGAACAATGGCGACAAGAAGGCCTGTGAATCCTTCTCGCCGCATGTCGGAAAGTGGAGCGGCTCCATTGTCGTCCTCACTCCAATCAAGATCCCGCTCTCCCTCTTACTTATCCATTGGACTCATCATTCTGGTATTGATGTACCTTATATTTGGATGGTTTATGCTGTAGTTATGATGTCATTATGTACGAGTATGCAAAACTTTTGATTGTAGATAATGCATCTTGATGGGCTTCTTGTTTGAGATGTATAAATTCTGATTACAGGATCTACTTTTTATTTCTGCAGGGGGTATTTGCTGTCATAGGTTATCTTTATCGTGGCCAAGGTTTGATATTTTTCTGTGTAATTTACTGTTAGTTATTGATTTGCAATGAGTGTAAAAGTGAGTTTGCTTTTACAGTCATCTTTTAGAATTTATCTAGTATTAAATGTAACGGCACCAAGTCCCTAAAGATCAGTACAGCAATGTTGGTACAAGTTCTCGGTGTCAATCAGCATTAGATTTATCACAGTTTTGGTTTGTCTGCTCAAAGTTCTTATAGATGCTTATTACCACACTTCAAACAACTTTTACGTCTTTTGTGGCTCCCTATTGAGAATAGGAATTTTATGCTCTCAAGCAATATGTCTGACATTTATTATGTTTTGACTTATGGGAATGATTTGCCTGGTAGGTACCCTTGGAAATCTTAGAGCTGTCAGTGGGGTGGAAGGTAATTATATTGCTCGCTTTCCATTATCTTGTTTCTTTCTTCCATCTTGTTATTGTAGCCGAAATTGCATGATGCTTTGTTCTCTTGGAATTACTGATGCATGACCTTTTATCACGGTGCTCCCATCATCATCGTAAAAGTGGAAAGATCTGGAGTAGTATATTGAGGTTGAAAAGGATCTGTGTTGGTTGCTCCTGAATATTTCTCATGCTCAAAGGCAATTCTTGATTCAGAAATTTACTGCTTAAAGGGTTACCCTCAATTAGGGATTTGAATGAATCTTGCACGACTTTGAGACCAGACACCATTTTATTTGATATGGTTTTAAGCCATTAATTTGATTGGCGTGCTTTTAGACACTTTGTGAGATAGACCTGCTGATTCTTTGGCTAAAATTACTAACCACATAGGGCCTCCTAGAAAGGTTCTTTCAGAACTGGTAATTACTGAATGTCTGTTCTTGAAGTAAGTGAAACAAAATACTCATTTCAGAACTTTCTTTCACTCTTCCTGTGAGATTAAGCAGTCTGTTAGATTGTTTGTATATATGACCCTCCCTTCAAGAAAATTGTTTTCGTTAGAATAACATATTTGTGGCCTCTATTTTGAGCTTGTTTAGAACGAGAAGGTCAGTCTGAGCCTTTGTGTTTTTTTACTAACATGCGAAAAGAAGGGAATAAAAGTGTTGATAGGTTTCCTGATAACTTACTAAAGGTTCTTTGGCTACGGTCATTTTGTAGGTGACTTTTCATGTACTCAAGAAGTTGAACGTGCCATTCCAATTCTTAAAAAAGTATATGGTGATAGCATGCATAAGGTTTTGCATGTTGGTCCAGACACTTGTTCAATTGTTTCCAGATTGATAAGAGAGGAGGAGACTGAAGCATGGGGTGTGGAACCATATGATGTAGAGGATGCTGATCTTACATGTAAGAGATTGGTGCACAGAGGTCTTGTTCGTGTGGCGGATCTTAAATTTCCTCTTCCATACAGGGCAAAATCTTTTTCTCTTGTCATTGTCTCGGATGCTTTAGATTACTTGTCTCCAAAGTATCTCAACAGGACCCTTCCTGAATTAGCAAGGGTATCATCTGATGGTCTCGTCATTTTCACTGGTAAGAGAAATTATGCAAGTTTTCTTTACATGATTTTATTGTGGAAATTCAGCTTATGTTCTATAGAGCTTCTTGTCTGGGTTTCACTACTTGCTCTGTTCTATATCAGATCTCTGCTAGAGGTGGTTCTCTAGCATCATCCTACGAGAGTGGAATTATGTTGGTCATCCCAAAATTTGCAACCTGCCTCATACATGAGAGCAATGAAGTAGTTTATATTTCGGCTCCTTAGTGACTCCTTATCTAGAAGCGATTAGGATGGTTTGAATAGCCGTGGGGCTTTTGTGGTAGCTGAGTTCGTTTGAATTGTTTTGTGTTTCATCTTTACTGTCAAAACTTGCAGCCCAGCATCCAACCCAGCATGGTATACAAGAATACATATGTGGATAAGTATTCAAACTAATGGTTCTTTATGGATTTCTTCAACCATAGATGGATGGAGTAGTTTATTCTTGTTTGCTGCCTTTGCCATTAGTACTCGTGCCAAAACTGAATTTTAAGGTGTATCCCTCACAGAAACATGTAGAAACATCACTTTTAAAACTCATCTACTTATGATTTCTTAGCAGTCACTTGTTAATTCGGCCTAAAGCTTTCACATTTGCATGTTTGTTGAGTTCAAAACTAAATTGCCAGCTAGATATCACAATCAACCATGTTTATGCAAAGTCTATTAGACTTGACACCAAATTCGAAGTATATGTTGAAGCAATTTGCTGCTCTTTTGTGCTTCTTTTAACATTCAGCAACATTAGCTTGCCAACTGAGAAAAAGAACCACATTGTGTAGCTTGCAGCACTACTGTTAGGTTATAAGAAAACAAAAGAAGTGTGGCAACCTCTTCTGTCTCAACGGGATCCTAGAACACGCAAAACCTCGTCATCTCCTGTTTTCTCCTTAATCTACTTCCTTTTGTTAATGTCATTAAGTGTATAAAACTTCTATATTTTATGCTAAATGCTATTTTCCTCGGCGACTTAATAACTGTTTCTCTTCAGTTGTGTTGTGCAACCTTGTATCTCATTGTCACCTTTTTATTTTTTTGTAAAAATTCATAGGATATCCACGTCACCACAAAGCTAAAGGTGTTGATAAAGCTAGATATGGACGTTCGGTAAGACATCTGTCAGTGACAGACTTATGTTTCTTGTATTGAGTTATTCTTATTGTCAAGGATGTGGAAACCTATAGCTCAATGTTATGCAGCTTAAGATAACAATGGAGGAAAAACCGCGTAAAGATAGCCAACCAGATTAACGATGAGCTCTATAACTGCTCTAGTTATGGATGATCAACTTTTTCATTTTTATTATTCTATATCATTTGGAAATTTATGAAGCTGCTTTTCATCTCATTATCCTCAAGTATATGATTTTACTGAACAACTTATCTTGAAGACACATTTTAGTGTCTTTCTCGAGTGGGTTGTTCATAATTTTCACTGTCCTGAATGCAATCATTTATTAATATGGAATCCTTGTTTCCATTTTTCCTGATAGATTAAATTGAGGAGCTCGACGTGGTGGATTAGATATTTTGTTCAGATGAGCTTAGAGGAGAATGAAGCTGCCGTCAAGAAGTTTGAGCAAGCTGCAGAAAAGACCTGGTACAAGCAAAACTGCCAAATCTTTCATCTCAAGTCATACCAGTGATATTCAAGTATAATATGTTTAATGAAATTAGAACTCTTGATTCCATCTTGGACTGAAGTTACGGCAGCTCCGCCTATCAAGCGAATGATACGTTTGGAGAAATCCTTATTAGAACTGAGATATTCTCAGAATTTGTTGTTCCTTATAAAATAGGATCATATTCTTTTACAAAGATATATGGGAAAGTGGAGAATTGAGCAATAGAGGTTCTCTGTCTTCTGTATCAAATAGATCGGATTTTAGGACCTTACTTGTAGAAAGCAGCAGCTAATACATCCATCTTTAAGCCATCACATTGCACTGCAATGGAGCTTATTTCTGAATTGAGATGTGCAGCTCAAGTCTTAATACCTGTATACGTGGACTGCATGATTGCTGGGATCATTTGTGAGAATATTCAATACTGCTTGGCTGCAGGGACTGCATTTTGTTTGCTCGTACCGAAGTTAAATTTGCAGTTTCTCTAAGTATTCATGTGATCATATACGTTAGTCTTGCTTCCTTCTCTTTCCTTTTTCCTTTTCCTGCCTGTAAAGATTCTGGCATTTTGCCGTGAAATCTTGTGGGAACGGAGCATAATATCTGCTGCTTCATTTTTCAGTTTGGATAATTTATTAATACCCTGCTACCACAAAAACGTTTAGTTTTGGCTTTATTTCTTCTCAATCCCATTTTTTGCTCTCCAGAATTCTAGCCGACAGCATATCTGTACTCATCTACATAATGAATAAACTGAAAAAGAACTGGAAATGTATATGAAATGATAGAGCATTTCGTATTTATTTTACTTGTTATATATATAATATTATTCAAAATAGAATCTTATGAAATGTATATGACATCAATTGTACACATAATATCAACATATTAGATGAGATAAGATCCAATACCGCTTTGCGATAAAACATAAACAAAAACTTATTTCTGGCCTCAAAGAATAAGTATCCAGTGTTTAAAGAGCAATGCTGGATAATTGTGCTTTTCAGCAATGCTGATTTCTGATAAATTACTCCGATAAAATTGTAACTCAATTAAAAGAAGCATACTTTTACATAGAAAGAGGCCTATATATGAAGGGCCAAGTACACTGGTAACCAGTTGTGTTTGGTTATCTCTGTATGAAGAATGGTAGCAAGACGCAACAACTCTAGTTATACACTAAAAATGGCGAGTGATGCCCATATAGAACTCCATACTCATGACTCAAGTTCTATGCATTCCTAAGAAGACATGCCTCAAGAATGCAAAAGCTGGAAGTTAACTATGTTTAAACAGTGATTCTAACCATCTGCATTGGACATGGTTGAGGCATCTTCCAGCAAAGATTTTTCTCCATCTAGTTTTGGCAAGTTTTTCCAGTTCCAGAGGACTTGCATCAGTCCGCCATTTGCAGCGTGCAAGAGAAAATCATTTCCTCCCGAAATAACCTTCACAAGAACAAAAAAGCAAGATATGCCAACAAGTATCCAGGTAGTATTTCCATCCTGTAAGAACAAGGTCAAGTTTATTTCCACCTGTGAGAATATGGATGCAGAGTAGGACAGTAGTGTACAACCAATTTTTACCTTGTGGTCACGCAAGAATTCTTGAGATATCTTGTCCAAGTAGTTGGTGGTTAGACATCCAACAAAAAGACCGAAAGGTATCAGCAACTCTTTGTTTCTAGAGATAGAGTAAAAGAAATCAGATAGGCAACTGAATGCCAAGAATGCAAGTAAACACCACTTCAATGTCTCCTTCCCTAAAATCACTAATTCATGCAGTGCAATGCTCTCTGCTTTCTTCCAAGGAAATTGTTTAACTGAACCAGGGATGAATTCCCATAATTTGTCCTTGGTATAATTCAAGAAAACAATAAGCTCAGTTGACTTGTGAAAATGTTCCATCCATGGAACTTTTGCAGAACACATGACTGGAACATGTTGCTTCCGGACATTAATCAGAAAGGAACTATGGAGTTGACGGACTTGGTATTTAGACGATGCAACCTGTACAGAAGCCAAAAGGGCCATGTCACATCGATGTCATTTCCAACCTTGTAGTTCTCAACAACTGTAACTACCTTGGCCATGTCATGCGACATACGAGCAACCAAAAGTCTACCATGCATATAAGTACTCTCAGTAGTGAAAATGTTTGGCTGTTAACTCGCCAACTTGACCAAAAGCTTCAGGTGGACTTAGCTTAGTGAAATTACCCACACCATGCAAACTCAACAGTTTAGATTACCCTGCCCGATTAGGGGGTTGAAATATGATGGAAACAAAAGCTTTTTGAACGTGCGTACTTATTACTGTGTCGCTTTCGAGTTCACAAAAATTTGTCTTTTCATCCTCCCCTGAGCCGGAGGATTATTAACTTTGCATCTAACTACTCTGTTCTGCTATTTGTTTAAAGATGAAGAATTGTACAATAAATTTGTTTTCTTGGATGAATGTGGCACAACTCAATGTGAGAATCAACCAAGGACAATATGTATTTCTTGATGATAGGTAGTGCCACAATAATTAGCCATGTATCATGCTGACTACATGAAAAGCATAAATTTTATTTGATTGCAAACAAGAGTACAAGACCAAGTTTTAGAGAAAATCATAGATTCACAGCTGCACACTTTCTGTTAACTATATCATTGTAAAAAATTCGCAGCTCAACTAGCACTATCTTGTTCAATGGTGTACATTAGATTCGATACATGGAAAAGCACACTTCCTCTCTCTTACACACAATCATCTGTGTATGTTATTCACACAACACTGGATCAGACATTCGACAGAGCTATTCAAAAACGAACTTACGATAAAAGTTGAATGCGTGAGTGCGGACGCCGCCGGAAACACCATTTTCGGCCACCGCGTGATGCCGGTTGCTGCGGTAAGGTTAAGATGGGCAATTGTGGTGCGAAAGTGTTACACACGAAACTACTCGGATGGACCGGTCCGCATCGGATTTGGATGTTAAGAAAGCAAACTTTGCCCTAATCGTTCTAATGGGTTTTTGGGTGTCCGTACCTTTTCCCCTTTTCCCCCTCCCAATTATGGTTCGAGTCCGGGTCGAATCGTTCTGAAAAGGACACCACAAGAAAAGTTCGTAAGAATCAATGATGCATTAGTCTAATTGTTAAGGTAAAACATGAGGTCTTACGAATCAGTTCAAAACTATGTGTTCGAGTTCATCCAACGTATGAATATTTATCTCGTTCATGTGAGTTTTATATATTGTTATTAGTCATAATAATGTATTGATTGAATTGAAGTATTGCTCGGTGTATCGAAATGATTTATTTTAATTATTTACCAATGTTAATAATGCTAAAGTTTTTCTCTAATAATATGAATTAAGTGACATAATTTTTTTAGATAAATGTAATTTTTATTAAATAAATAGTACAATCATATAGTACGACAGTGCTCAATGTGTGACATATTCCTCGACAACCCAAAAATCAAAGAGGTCTGACCTCTTCCATAATGAGTCCAGCAAGTCGGTTCTCGCTCAAACTGCTCAAAAGTGACATAATTTTTTTATATCAAAAAATATTATTTACTAATTTAATAATAATAAACAATTATGTTAAAGTTATCATTTCTTAGAGACATTATTTGTGAAGAAGTTACCATCAGAATTTTTTTCACTTATTAATTAGCACTATATTGTATGTATAATTAATTATTTATCATAATAACTTTTATATCATATATTAATTTTAAATATGAAGAGTACACACATTTTTTTTATTAAACTTGTAGAAACTATTACTACGAAAAGAATAAAATACTTATTATTAATATATATTTAATTAACAATAAATTTAATATTATCACTTTAAATTGTAATACTTCCAGCTTACTTGTAATGGAAGGGTGTGATATGACACGGTTATATTTGATTTTTTTCTTTTACGATAATTTGTTATTTTGTTCATCAAGTGGCCCGATGATAGTACTTAATTCCTATAGACGATAAATCATAGATTCGAGTCTCAACTAAAAATAAGTTGAGAAATCAATTTTGATAATTTCTCAATCAAGGATTCTGTAACGATTTGAATTTCAAGAGTATGCTATCTATGTCATATTTCACATACCTTAAAAAAAATTAACTATAAAAAAATTAAGTGATAATTTTAATATTGTTACTAATTATATACGTAATGATAAAATTTTTAATTTGTCACAATGATAAATTTTATAATTTTATAAAAATTGTTATTAGTAAAATTTATTGACAAAAAATAGTTTATAAAATTATCACTAAATACAATTAATAAAATCACTATATTGTATTATCACCACACATGTGTCACTCTGACAACTTTACTAATAATTATATAATAACAACATAAAAATATTATCATTTAATATATATTTTTAGTGATAATTTAAAAATATCATTTAATATTTTGTCACCAATATAATATTTTCATATAGTGTGTAATTAATCTTTTTATGATGTAAAATAGGGATTTATACGTATAATTAAGGGCTTACCTAGAACTTTTTGACGTCAATATCTTACAGGAATTTTCTCAGGACATCATCAGATTTGAATTGTACATTAGATTCATGAAAGAAAATAGCAATCATGTGATATACATGATCCATAGGAAAGACAAGGCAGATAAAATGAACATCTCACTAAGAAGCAATTCATACAATATTCATTCAACTATAACAAAAATCCTTCAACACTAACTAATTATGCTACATACTTTCACACACTTGTTGGCCACACTTCATGGAAACAAAAAACAGTTACACTTTCAGATAATTTTCCAAATTATGATCAAAAGCACGACGACTTAACCAAGTAATTGCACGGGCAGATATTGAACGATTTTCTATACGCTGCCAATATATAGCTTATGGAAACGAAACTTTATGATTACGACAGTTGCAACTATGAGCTTGAGCTGTCAAAATGTTACCCTTTTTTTCAACAATTGGAATCAGTGTAGATGTTCAAGCAATCCGTGAGAATAGGACTCGTCGTACTTGCTCCTTTCTTGACAAAGTTTAATTGCTGGAATACATAGTCGATTGTCGGTGACTCTCCATATCCAGGGATGCAGGCCCTGGCCTAATTAAAGACCTTTGTCAATTATCTTAATGTGCAGGGCCATGCATCATGGCCCCAGCCGGTAAGGACCTTCGCCCATGTAATGACCTTCCATGTAGAGGGCTGCGCTTTGTGGATGCAGGCCATCCATCACCATGAATTGCATGTCTTCCGAGGGCTTCCAGTGCCGTTTCCTTTGGTTTATGAACCAGTTATTTATTTGTTTCTGGTCTAGTCCAGTTGATTCGGCCAACGCTACCTTCTCCGACTCCTACACAATCAAGCCAAAAGAACAACAAATATGACCGACGGTTGGTAATTTATGCAGTTAATCATAATGATCTTCCCTCGGACTTAATTAGTGAAATACACACCTGCAATTCTAGAAATAGAACATCAACATCACATCAAGCTTCAAAACATCAGCACATGTTCAAATGGGAACATGTTTTATGGTGGCAAACGTTATACATTTCGTGAGAAGAAGGGCTTATTCAATGATTGTAATAATTCCTCTTAAAACTTCTGAGCATTATCATATGTTGAAATGGAATTCTGTGAGATGTAAAAATGTGATAAACTTATAGAAAAGTTGGGAAATTTCAGAGAAAGAGTATAATCATTAATTATACTGAGTCCTAGAAAAAGTTATATAGTTCAAAATTACTGGGAAGCGATGACTAGACATACCGATGGATATGGCCACTTGTAATGTAATTCCCACCAGCTGAGTAGTTTCTGACGAGCATCTTTGGGCAGCTTCCCTTTCTTCTTTTTCTTGGAGAGCTCTTGCTTGAGACTACTCAGATATCCACTATACTTCTTCAAGAGGTGGTTTTTCAGCTCCCGGTCTTCAGCTCGTGGATCAATCTCAGGAAGTGCTGTTTCTCCACCACTATTATCTTGGTCGTCTTCGGATGAACCAACACCCTCACACTTCTCTTTTATTCGTGCAATTGAGCCCAAAAAATGAAATAGGCCATCAATAAATAAAATGCATGGACACGAAACTCAACCAAAATGTGGTTGAAGTAAAATTACATAACACAACCAATAACTAAGAGGTAGCATTTATGTAGTAGTCACTTATTATATTAATGCATGACAAGGACAGTCCAACTCCCGATCTTTTAGCTAAGCTAACATCTTCTATATATGCTGGTTGCGTGAGAGTTTGAAAACAATGGTAACCTCTCCATACATAATTCTAACATATATATATGATACACTCTTGTAGAACACAAAAAGGTTAAGAATAGCAATTTAACACAATAGGGATATGGAATTTTATACAACGTCCAACTTCAAATACATGATTCAAGTTTGAAAATTTGAACTTAAGGCAAGCTCATTTCGGAAATGTCGAGCCTAAACTCAAGCTAATCTATTTGAAATTCTCACATAAAGTACTTGAATTAATGTGACCCTTATTGTTCCAATAATTTAAGTAGTATTTTCTCATACCCCTCATCTCAAATCCCAAATGCCCCTCTTCTTTTAAGTGCTTGTAACTATGGTCCCTAACCATTAAATTCTAGTGAAAACTAAATAAAGTGAATGGAATACACCACTATTGACAGGTATATAAAATTTTCATACATTTCAATAATTTGTAAATGATTCAAAAAACTCATATACTTAAACATTCAGAAATATATATATATATATATATACATAATAAATTCATTTTATCTGCATATACTAAAATGAGAAATACTAAATATAACAAAAAGAACTTGCATAGATTTCAATCAACATTTTTACTTCATTTTAACAAGTTGATTTTCATTTCTCACATTTCATTATCAAACTTCAATATGATGTTTTTATTTCCTCCTGACTTTATTTCTCAATGTCTATGAGAAACTCACATTTTAGTAACTTATATATGTTAAAAGCCAAATTCGGAATGCATTGACGTTTCAAAATATATATTCAACTCGATCTTAATTTCTAAAAGTTTATAATCTAGATTCTGAAATCTTGAACTGAAAATTAAGTTTTCCTAGTGAAATTTTAATATCTCGATTAGCTGCAACAAATGCCTTGATGATGAGTATCACTACAAAAAGACAATGTTATAGCAACAATTTTTTTGCAATAGAAATTTCGTGGCAAATTTGCTACAACTTTGCAACGAAATTTCAAAAATTGAGTTTTTCGTGGCAAAACAACAATGAAATGTTGCAGCGGACATTCCGATATCTTTATTATATTATAACAAATCACTGCTCTAAATCTATTCCTTGAGTGGATTTGACTATTAATATGAGTTATAAGTTTCCAATATATCTTGAGAAATGAAAACAACAAAAAGAACATCATAATAAAATATTTTAATAACTAGATGTGAAAATTAAGTCAGATATTTCAAATAAAGACAATATATTGATTGAGATTTTTGCAAATTTTTAGGGCATATTTGGTATTTTTTTTTCATTTAGTACCTAGATATAAAATGGATATAAAATGTGTCGTTTGGTTCTCATTCTCGTTTTGTCAGCTATGCAAACAGTAAATTATTGAAATACATGCATTTTTTTTATTATTATTATTGATAGATTATTGAAGTGCATAGTTAAGTTTTTTTCCAATTTTACCCTTCATTAGTGGAATATTACATCCACTTTATTTAGATTCCATTAGAATTTAATGATTAAGAACCACAACAAGACATATTTGAAAGACGAGGAACTATTATCTAACAAGATGAAAGATTTGGCAAAAACTAAAAAATAAAAGAAAAGCTGAAGCACCAGCTCGTGAACTTTTGGACATGGATGTTTTCAGGCTATGAAAAGAGCTCACAATTCCTGCGCTTGAGTGCGGCCCAGCCAACCCGCTCGACTCACCATGTACCTCTACTATGTATAAAGTCTAAGTTTTATGTTTTTGATCCAATAGTAAAGAAGTTCCCGTAAGTTCAAATAAAATGAATGAAAATGTTACAACATGACATAAAAGTGACAAGCGGATATTTCTATAATATACTCAGAGTATAAAATAAGGTTCAAGTACCACAAAAAAGAGCAAACGTCTATTTCATTTGCATTGAGTTTCTCTCAAAATTAATTGCATATATATAACATTTCTTTGGTTATTAACATCTTCATTTAACCGAAAATAGAAGACACTAGAAGAATTATAACATTTAACTACGGTTACTTGTCATGATTAATAAGAAATAGCCGTAGCAAATAGTTATTGACCACGGCCACACAACGGTTGTTGGCCATGAGTTTTGCGAAAGCGGCTAAAACATTTCCCATGACTCTTAGTCGTGGCAAATATTTTTTCATAGTGGAAAAACTATCTTTTTCTGCATTAGCTTTGTTTAACCATAGTTAACAGTAGTAATTTACTATGGTTTTTAGCCATAGTCATTAATATTGTAGCCAATAATAAATATTTTTTTCCTAGTGACTGATTATCCTTCAACATCATCATTTTTTCGAGACAATGTTGAGCATAATAAGGCCAGAAATTTTTGAAGCTAGCTAAGAAGAAAATGTTCATAGGATAAAACGCAATTATTAACAAATAGACTAAGAAATTTAAAGTAAAAATCTGAATTGATGATATGTTAAGCTAGTAACTATTCAGATTAATTTAAATATGAATGTTCCAATTTCAAAAACCAAATAAAAAGAACATAAATTTTCGCAATTACTAGAGAAAGTATTCGCCGTGATTAAAAAATAAAAAGCTTAAACCTACAAGAAAAACAAATTTATTTGCTTATCAAACAAGCACAGCTGTAAACAAATCAAATTTCAACAAAATGAGAATACATTTACCCAACTTAACATTGATCTCTCAAGTTTAACACACATTTAAAAATCATCATATATAACGTAACATATAACGTGCTTAATAGATGCAAAATTTTGCTGTCTTAGGGAATACAAAAGACAATTAACATGGCTTGCTGACATTAATTCTCATGCAAATCAAGTTACATGTCCATTTTACGGCTCATATATATGCATCATACAATTCTCTCACTAAGTCTCTTCTATTCTTTAACAACAACAAGGGTTGTATTTAGATATGCTAAATGCACTTTCCATGCTTTTCCAATTTTCCATGAGGCAAAGCTCTAATAGCAACCAAAGCACACTCGATGTATGTGGATGATTTAAAATCTTATTATACTTTTTAATTTAATTAAGAAAATTGTAGATTAAATTAATAAATAATTAGTTAGAATTAATAAAATAAATTAATATCGAATAAGAATTAATAAGAAGTTATTAAAATGAATTTCTTGTGAATAACTAAGTACGTTTATATAAAGGTATTTTGTTAATGGTCATTTTGCCAACATAGTTATTATAACGGTCTCACCCTTAACAAATAGTATGAATATTAATTCAAATGCTTAATATGTTTAGTAATTGCATTTTCACAATGCAAAAATAATTCCAATCCTCAATCTCTTAGTTCAGACATATATTCATATTTTCGAACCCGTTAGTTTTATTTTCAAATCTCATATTCATTTTTCGTCTATTTAGAAACACAAATCTCATTTATCCAATGCCACTTTTTATTATTTTTATAGATGCTAGCATCCAAAAAATAGATTTGACATAAAGTAGGTAAGTGGTTCTATTTACATATATATATATATATATGTATAGGATATATAATAAATTGAAAAAAACTTGCATACAATTTCAAATAAACAAATAAGCCTTTTTGTGCATTGAAATGTATAATCAAATATATCTTCCCATCTTACAAAACCATCAGGAAAGCAAAATTCAACTTCGAAAAAGCTAAAAAAGATTTATGATTGAATGGAAGATTATTCATATATTAATAATATCACACAAATTAAATCAACACAAACATGCAGAATATAAATAAAAAAATAAGAAAAGCAACAAGAAAGAAAAAGAAAATAAACTAATAATATAAAATAAATAAATTAATATAAACAGAAACCCTGACAAATTGGGTACAGGCAACATGGGGTAGCACACTGATATGAACAGCATCCTATGTTTCTCATTTTTCCAAAGCCTAAATTTGCAAACTGTTCTCTCAACACTAACCTAAGAAATGACAAGATTAATCTATGTCCAGGTATGCAGTCATGCATTCACCCATGTAATATATATACATATATATATATATGTGATATATGAAATATGTATGCAATATATATAATGTAGAGAGAGAGAGAGAGAGAGAGAGTTGCAAATGAAGATTAAGAAAAAGAGATTGAAATCAGTATTAATTAGGAATATATTATGTGACATTAATTAATGTTGTCAGGAAGGAGAATGGGGAATTCGGCATGAAAAGGATAAAAGGGTGTGTGATTAGAGGGTAAGCAAACGTGTGATTTCATCATTGTTTAAACTTTAAAGCAGAAGATGGGATTATGTCTCTCTATTTTTTATTTGCATAATGGGAACAAATCATATCTTTTTTACTATACACTCGTGATTAGGGTTCTTTCTTTCCATTTTTTTAATCTCTGCTTTGTTTAATTAGGCACTCGTGACAAAGGCGTTGGAAAATGATGGTGTATATATGTATGTATCAGTCAAACTTCTGTTCACTGGGAAATAGAGCTACCAATTAAGGTCGAGGGGTGGCAGTATTGAATGAAGGTGTCTGCAATTCTGTGCAGAAAGAAGCCTATGGCATTCAAGACTCAACCAGTTTACCCACCGCCACCCCACCCCCCCGATTTGGAGGGTGGTGGACAGTGTTAACTATCAGTTCTGCACTGCACAAGAAAATCCAGGCCACATTCGGGACTCAAAAGTAACCGGCAACCAGTATTCTCTGCTTGTTCCTACCAGGATAGGCAATGTCGTCCATGAAAGATCTCTCTCTCTCTCTAGAAAAGAAAAGATAGAAAACGGAAAAGAATTGATGTACCAGAGTTGAAGATCCGGACAGGATCACTGGTGAGCATGTTGAGTTGTGTTTCTATCCGTCGCATGAACTCCATGGCTTCTTGTAAAGGCCTCGTAAGCTCCTCTCGATACTTCACCAGCATATCACAGTAAGCTTCCTGCATTTAGATCGGAATTTCAGATCCAAGAATTATATCAAAAACCCACGATGCAAAATGGTCCGTTAAGCCTAAGGTATAAAAATCGAGTGTCTGTGTGACGGACATACTAGACAAAGTAGATTCTTGGTAAGAACTTTGCACCTACGACGTTAATGATAGCGGGTCGAGTTATCTTGAACAGTAAGTTCGAGAAACAACCTCGATCGTCCTTGTAGAAAGAAAGGAAAAGACAAAGATTAACTCTAGAAACTACGAGGTAGTTAATGGAATTACCATGAACTGATCGAGTTCCGGATCCTTTGAATCATCTCTGGAGGCCACCGTAGCTCGCTGCCTCGCCTCAAACTCTTGCCGGACAGCCGTCAGCCGCGCCACCACCTCCGGCGGAGCTCCCACCTTTATATATAGCATGAAGGAGAGAGGGGTGAGTGTGATTACACAGAATGAAAACAAATTCTGTAGATGAATTCATAATGAACATAAGTAATTAAACTACATAATTGTTGTTTGAAAAGGGGTAATCAATTAACCTTCTGACAATCCATGTAAGCTTCCAAAAGGTTGGAATACTGAGGATGGGCAATAATCTTGGCTTTTATAGCATCAACCTCGCCGGGAGCCTGATCACTTTCCTGTCTCCTGTGATCATGACTATGATGATGATGATGATCTTGAACATTCTGGTAATAGTAAAACCTGGGAGAATTATGATTCTGTGAACTCCCAGCTTCAGTTTTCACAACGGGATGATGCTGCTGCCCTTGAGATTGATCATAACAATCACCAGATTGAAGATGAAAGCTGTTCATCGGCAACTGACCATGGTGATTGCTGGACCCACTACTCGTTCTCGCATACACAGAAGAGCTCGGTGCAAGAACTGGACCCGCGTACGGAAACCCACTCCCCCTGGAACTCGCGTTTTCACTCAGCTGATGATGATGATTGTTGTACTCCTCCATTTCCAGATGCGTAAATTGACAAAACAAATACTCAGAGAAGAAACCCTTTTCGAAAAATTCAAGAAACAGTTGGAGAAAAATGAAACCCTAAAGACAAAGCATGAAACCAGGTCATCTACAGCTCAAAATCAAGCGAAGATCTCTCTTTCTCTTGCTAGAAAGAGTGAAGAATAGAGGGTTTCTATTTCTACTGCAGTTGGATTCAAGAAGGTCGACAGCTTGCAATTCTTGATGCTTTAGCAAAAAATATGGGGAAAAAGAAAGATGAAAATGATGAAATGATTGAAGTTGCAGAATGAATTGAGTGAGGAGGAGGCAGAAGGAAGTGTGGGTATTGGCCGGAATCAGCAGCGGCAGTGGGTTGAGGTGGGTGACAAGACGTTCCTTCTTGAAGAATATAAACAAATATATATATATATATATAATAACTTGGAAAAAAAATTGATGGAAAAGCAAAGAAAGACCACTAGTTGACAAGTGAACCAGTTTAATTTTTATGCTTTTGTTTATTTATGATTTTAATGTTTTATTTATTTATTATATTTTAAGTTGTTTTTTCACCCCCCACTTGATTACTTTCACGAGGCTTTTTCACCTTACACTGTTCTCTTTTTCAGTTTCGGGTTCAAGTCTAGGCATTCTTTTGCACAGAAAATTGAGGGTTGTCTCAGTCTTGGAATTTCAATTATACATGGGGTCTTTCTTATTGAGAATATAAAATTTAGGGACTACTTTTTACAAATTTAATTATCTTACTCTATACCACTTAGGTTAAATTGCATTTATCATCTTTATTTTGGACGGTGCAGGATTGGCAATTAAATAATTATAATTCATTAATTTTGTACAGTTTCACGACTCTTTTATTATTTTTTAGTGAATTTGAAAAATTCAATGATAGAGTATTGAGAAATTGCACAGAGTAAATGAATCATGAATATTTAATTTATTAGTCATGTAACTATAGTTCTTAAAACATCACCTCCCGATATACACGACAATATGCATTTAGCCATACAATTTATTAAACATGAGGGAGTAAATTAGAGTAACAACCTTTGTTCATCAAGATGTATACTAATCGAAATACCTCACAACTATACTTTTCAAAAAGTTTATATGAATAGTTGTCTATTCATGCACATTTAAAATATAAATTTTGATAGCTCTTTGTTATGTTATGTGTTATAAATTTTTTTCAGGGATAACTTTTTTTTAGAATCTTACGTTGATAGCGGGCAAAATATTTGTTTTAGTCTCATAAAATAAGGACAAAATATTTTTTGATACCACAACTATAATAGGTGATGCTTTTATTCCCATAAAACTTAAAATCGCATATTTTTAGTTTCAGAATATGTGATTTTATGACTTTTTAATCCCAAAACCACAACGGATTTAACTTTTTTGGGCTAAAAATACATAATTATGAGTTTTATGAGACTAAAAGCGACAACTCCCATAGTTGTGGTACAAAAATAAATTTTGCCCTTATTTTATGGGACTAGAAAAGTATTTTTCCCTATTGAGAGCTATATAATATTTATGCATATGATTTACGTAATGAGAGAATTCTTTATTTTTTTGTTGTTTTACATTTCATTACAAATATCTGAGAGGGTGAAAAGAACAAATATTTTTGCAGTTGCTAATGTGCATAAAATAATACAGGTGTGTATTCATTGTGGCCAGTTTAAGTATTTATTCTCTTTTGCATTGTATATGATTGCATTTGGAAGAAGGTATATAAATAGTACGTTTAAGATAATTCTACAAATTTGTGGAAGAATTGAGACAACCTTGTAATTAAACTTAGAGCAAATTTATTGAATATCTTATTCACGTGACATGGGAGTCTTTAACATTTTGCTGTCTTTTTTGATGTAGTTTGATGTACTTTTATTAAATTATGTTAATACACTTCAATTACAAGTTTGTATGCTATTAACTTTTCATTTTACTTGTTTTTGACTTCACAAAGATTGTTTATTATTTTGATAAAGTAATGTTTATTTTGCATGAAAGCTATTAGGAATCAAATATTGCATATAAAAAATGTATACTTTAATATATTGTAATTTTGGTAAAAATTTTGTCGTTTAATTAGTATTGTTTGCCATAGTAATTAGTTTAATAAAAATTCAAATTATACACATACATAACGTGTACGCCATACAATAAGTTTAAATAAAATTCTTATCAAATCAATTTGAATACAGTAACACATCCGCCGCTTTAAATAATCGTGGAGAAAATTGGTGAGAATAATATAATTATTTTAGAATACACCTTTTTTGTATCAGTGATTTGATTTTGAAATCATAGACCTTAGTTTATATATACATGTGGGGGAAGAAATGTATATTAATTTATTGAAAAAGTAATTATATATATGATTAGAGTTGTAAAGTACATTGAACATAGTTTAATTAAGGAAACACCGATGATGATTTTAGAATTGATTATTGAGTGGCTGTTCTAATAATTACGTATTACATAAATTAATGGATAGGATATGATTACAACATATGACATCAGAAAATAAAATATTCGTCTGAAAATAGTTATACTACGTACTGCCTATGCAAATTGTACATTTAACAACTTGATTGAGAATTAAATGGTATTATAGCAGTACCAAAAAATTAAATTAACGATATTAATTAATATTATAATTATTTATTAATACAAGTCAATACACTAGAAAAATATTACTATTGACTACAATGTTAATAATTATAGCTAAAAGTCATGGTAAATACTATTATTAACCACAATCCAATATAACTGATAACAAAAATGAACTTTTTCCATCTTAAAAAAAATTATTTGCGATACAGTTGTGACTCATGGTAAAAACAGTTAACATGGCAAATATTTTAGTCACCTTCATCAAAACTGCGGCCAATAACCTTTACGTGATCGTGATCGATAACTATTTGCCACTGTTGTTTATTATTAATATGAATTAATATTATATTTCTTGTAGTAAAAAAATTATCTTCTGACATTAATGTGTTTTGTGATTTTATTGTAACAATTATTTGTAAAACTCATCACTAGCAATAGCTAGCGACAAAAAAAAAAATTATACGTAAAATTATTATTATAAACAATTAGTCATACATGTATACTGATCATAGAAATAATAGATGTAGCTTTTGTTATATTTGTATTAGCATTAAATTGTCACTAATATAATCATATTTGGGCTTAAATATATGTATTTGAGTTGCAAAAGGTGTCCTATGACATTTCTCGATTTTGGTCCTTCTGGTACTAAATTTTGTAAAAGTTGTCAAAATAATCATGTGCCCCTTGTGATTTTGGCATTTTCATCATTTATCTTTTTAGAAATTGCAAAAGAATCTTTTGATATTTCACAAATTTGGTCCTTTTAGTGACAAATAGTGCAAAAGTTGTCGAAATAAATTATGTGCCATGTCATTTTATTTTTAACTTTTCGTCCATATTTGCAAAAGTGAACCAATTAGAACAAAAATCTCAACTTAAACAAACCATGTGAGGCACACATGACTAATTATTCTAGCGAGTTTTACACAATTTGCCGTCGAATGGACCAAAATTGTGAAATATCAAAAAATTACAGGACTATTTTACAATTCTACAAAAATAAAGAATAATAATGCCAAAAAATACTAAAATATAGAACCAAATATATATATATATATATATTGCAATTGAAAAAATATATATTTAAGCCAATATATTTGTATTGTTGTTGAATTGTCACTAATATATTATTTTTTACTCGTTTGTATTTTTATTATTATCAGTATAATAGATATTAATAATTTTAAGTCACCACCAAAAAAAATAACTTTTAGCAACATTATAAATTGTCACGAATTAAAAATTATGATAAATCAGTACTATTAATCATGGTTAAATAAAACTAATATAAAAACTTAACTTTTCTACCACGATGAATCAATATTTGTCATAATTTTTAGCTATTGAAAATCTTTGCCGATTTTTATGACTAATATTTTTGTCTTACTTATAGAAATAACGGTTAATAACCATTGCAGATTCATAATTAATCTAAATTTGCCATATATATTTTTTATCATAATAATTAATTGTAACGATAAAATTACATTTTTTTTAGTGATTTGAACCTTAAAACTAGAAAATAGCACGCGTTCTGAAATTTTATTAAATATTAACCCTTTATCAGGGCAATATTTTTTTCCCACTCACTCGTACACACCCAACATCTATGTCGTCTGCACAACAAAATATTGAGTCCCATACAGAACATCCTTTATGAGGGCAGTTGCCACAATATAAGTCAGTAATACCCATCCCATAATTGTCACAGGATCTTTGTTTGTTGACACAGTGCCTGTAATTATTTCTTTGGGACGCTAAATTTATAGCCCAACTTACCAAATGGTACAATAAATATTTATTGTAATACTAAATACTATAACTTATAGTGAATAATGAGGAAATCAAACTTTTAGGTGTTGGTCAGCAATGGAGGTACTATATTTATGAGTGTTGGGCAACACACAAGGTCAACCTAGTTTAGTTTAGTTGGCGATATTAAAGTTTGATAATTAAGAGGATGTGGATTTAAATTTTAACAATGTTTGAGTATATATTCATCTATTTTAATAGTTGTCGTTGATTTACTATAATAATAATTATTTTTTAGTTATGTTGATCTGATATTGGTAATTGCTATATATTAATTATTGATAATTGAAATATATAGGGTAATTGTAACCAATTCATTAAAATGACAAGAATCTAAGAAAATATATATCTTTCTCGCATCAGCAACAAACACGCATTTTTTGGTCATTATTGAAATTTGGTTTTTGTATCACTTTAATTTTTAGAGTATTTACAAACGCTTTAAAAAAATATTTTCAACTTCTGACTTAAAAAAAAGTACTTTTTAAGTATTTGGGATACCAGCTTCTACTTTCAAAATAGTTGTTGTGTATGGATCAACAATTATATTACTTAGTGGGAGTATTATTAAATTAAATACATTTTTTTAAATAATTTTAAAAACATATTTATGAAATACTAAAG